>NW_026057582.1:129250863-129285863 GCF_023721935.1 Panthera uncia
TAATATATATAATATAATGTATAATGTATAATATATAATATAATATATTATTATATTATATACAATGTATACATAAAATATGTAATATATATGATATATAATATAATAATATATAATATATTATATCTAAGATATAATATATTAATATATCTAATATATTATATCTAATATAATTGATATATATCTATTATCTAATATATATATAATAACTCCCTGGCTGTAGTTGGTTCCAGTTAAAGGCACTGGATTGCTCCTGGACACTCAATTTACTTTAAAGCATCCCATACAAAGCCTACAGAGGGCTCAGGGCTGTTGGCAAATACAAAGTATTCATGCCACTAAGGTAGTCCTCCACCATACTTCAGAGAATTGTTCTTAATGATCTGGTTTTCCTCTACCAATATCTCTCATGCTTAGGTAATAATTAGGTATGAAACATGGGGCAGGAGAAGTTTCTCCAAAACTTCAGAAACATTCTGAGAATTCTGTGCTTATTAAAAGCTTGGTAAGGGGTTCTGGCTTTGGAAAGTAGCACTTCCCATTACCTTATTAAAAAGTCAATTTGGACAAATGGAATTGAAAGGAATAAAATGCAAAACAAAACAAAACAAAACAAAACGACTCCATGCTGGAACCGTTTAATGAAATGAGGTCAAGGATTTGGGGACAAGTGATGATAGTGGATTATTCTGAAATGTTTGAAAAATCTGGTTTTCAGGACTAAGGAGAAATGGAAATTTCTTGTGCACGCATGACTGTGATGCCAAAGGGAATATCCTAAGGGTGGCGGTGGTACCAATCATTCTTGGAACAATTGTTTTTCCACTAGAAGTCTTGTAAAATGGCATAGTAGAGACGACTGGAGCTAAAATGAAAATTCGTATTTTTAATTTAATTTATTATTATTCTTTTAAACCTCCATCTTAGATCTGTGTGTGTGTGTATATTTTTTTTAATTTTCAGAAGCTGAATACACACATATTCAACAGATGGACAAAGGCTGCCTCGAGGAGAGCTTCCAGCAAATGCTTCCCTTTTTTTGTGTGCGGCATTTCAACAATTTATGGGTGTCTCCCATGATAATGGGACATTCTTGTTCAGGAGGTATACATCCTCTTGTTCTAAAGTAGATGTGGGTGTATTTGTAGATTTCCAGTACCACTGAAGGAAACAGAAGAATACGAGACCCCCCTAATGCTGGAGGAAAACAAAAACAAAAACAAAAACAGTGGTTTGTTATGTTGGATTTTCTGCTTCGATCCATCCTTTACCAAAGTTTTGGGGAAAGACGCAGGGGGGAAGACAAATAATTCAGACCTTCCTTTGGATACTGTAAGAATAATAAATATTTCTCTCTTCTTGTGGACTAAACAAGCATCATAAACAAACGTATGCTTAAACTGTCATACAGCAACAAACAGATGAGTGAGGAAAACCCACTACAATCCCAACATTCTCCTTTAAGATACTGGCCGTTTTTCTTCAGTGTCCATAACATCGATTCAAGAGACTTGTGCGGGTATAATTTTTTATTTTATTGAAGGAAAATGTCTGATGTATTTTGTTTCAGGTTTTTTTTTCTGCGCCCAACATTTGAAGCATCACATTAAAATTCAATAGATTCTTTTTTTGATTGAGATATAATTGACATAGTTGCAGACCACAATAGCCTAGTTAACATGCATAAAGTGAATCTTATTACAAAGTTTCAGAAGTTATTCTCTTTTGAGTTTTATCAATGCAGAGGTTCTATTTTTGTCCTTCAATATATGTAGCTTTCTCACATTGGGATTTTGTTGCACAGAATCAAACACCCCTCGCATTATGCTTCTTAGACAATTTGTCTTTTTGTTTCTTAAATTCAAAATAGCCATATAAAATCTCCATGGAAGCCATAAAGCCTTTGTGCATACAGTTGGGGGTGGAGGGTGGATGATGAAAAATGCCAAAACTATCTTTTATCAGACAAAGAACGTAAAGAAGTTCGGGCAACATCCCAGTACAAAAGCCTGACCTCTCCGGCCTCTGGGGCCTGAGGCCTAGACAATCATCCAGCCTGGGATCTTTCCTGAGAACGGCTGCAGCGAGCATCTGAGAAAAGACAGATATCGCCTCTTTCAGGAGAAAAAGTCTGAGGTCTGAGGATCTAACAGGGGCTAGCTGTGTCAAGAACAAGGCGCAGAGCTCCTTCTCAAGGTAACGGGATGAAGGAAGAAGTCAGCGGCCCAGATCTCCATTCTTTAAAATTTAAAAGCTAATTTTGTGTCTTTTAGTCAATTTCCTGCACAGGAAGGAAGAATTTATTAACTGCCTTCTGGTATTAAATGGAGTGCTAATGGGTAAGTACAACAATTCAACAGGTGCCAAGTGGATATATAGAGGCATTATATCAATTTTAATCGTAATGCCTTACAAATGCATTTGTAGAGGGATAGCTTCTCTCTCTCGCCCCCAGCCCACCCCACTGAATTTATTTTGGAACCCATTTCTCTCCAAATAATGAAATGGCTGTTGGGTCTTATTCCAGAAAACAGAATGCTATGTGATTTTATTTATGAATTTTTTCCTACGGAAATGTTACTGCACAGTTCTAGGTCGCGGGGAGCAAGCGAGAACAATTGGTCCGCTTTTTGAAAAATAACAGTGACGGATGCAGTGGAGGAAGCGAATCGGTCTTAGAAAAACATTCTTTTGTTTAATGTTAATTTATTTATTTTTGAGAGAGAGAGAGAGAGAGAGAGAGAGAAAGGAGAAGGCAGAGAGAGAGAGAATCCCAAGTAGGCTCCACACTGTCAGTGCAGAGCCCGATGCAGGGCTCCATCCCACTAATTGTGAGATCACGACCTGAGCCGAAACCAAGAGTCGGACGCTCCCCGACTGAGCCACCCAGGTGCCCCAGGCTTAGAGAAAAATTCTAGTGCAGAGTCCAAGATTTCAACTAACCCACGAATGTTTATATAGAAAATATTCACATGCACTACAAGAACTTAGAAGAAATGGCTTCTCTACGACAAAACGATGCATATTCACTGTTTTACGGATTGAGTTGCATTTTGTCCTTCGCCTTATCTGTAGAAATTTAGCCTGATTCTGTTGTCACTAACAATAAACTGCATAAAGCCGCAATTTCGTATACATTTATGAAAAAACAAAGGCCAATGACACCGCGATAAACTTGTTTAGACTAAGGTGTTCTATTTCCCGGATCAGGTACCACTTAGAAGAATGAAAGAGAGATTTCTTTCAGGATGGATTTTATTTAAAACCAAACATCATTTACCACTTCTGCAGAGGGAACTGTTTCACTGCGACCCCCACCGGGCACCCCCCTTTGGGTCATTTTCCTGCACAAGCCACTTCACTCCATCTTCTCCTTCCAAATGGAAAGCAAGACGACCTCAGATGGGAATCAACACAACTCTGATTAACTCTATTGTCTTTCAGACTTCTGGTGGGAGGGGGTACCTGGGTGGCTCAATCCGCTAAGCGTCAGACCTTGGCTCGGGTTATGATCTCCTGATTTGTGAGATCCAGCCCCGCGTCAGGCTCTGTGCTGACCATGCAGTGCAGGGCCTGCTTGGGGTTCTTTCCCTCCCCTTCTCTGCCCCTCCCCCACTTGCTCTCTCTCTCTCTCTCTCTCAAAATAAATAAACTTTAAAAATACATAGAAATAAAAGATGTCTGGTGGGAGGAGAGGGATAAGACTTTTATTTATTTATTTGTTTGTTTGTTTGTTTATTTATTTATTGGGTGTTTTCCCAAAATTTCTTGGAGGATTAGGATTCACCTCAGTTTCCCTTTTGGCGCGTTAACCTTTTTCTTTATTTTATTTTATTTCTTTAATGTTATTTTAATGTTTATTTTTGAGAGGGAGAAGGAAAGAGAGAGCGAGCAGGGGAGGGGCAGAGAGAGAGAGAGGGAGACACAGAATCCCAAATACACGCCAGGCTCTGAGCTGTTAGCACAGAGCCCGACGGGGGACTCAAAAGTCACAAACCGTGAGCCGAAGTCGAACGCCCAAGCGACAGAGCCACCCAGGCGCCCCTTCTTTGTTTATCGTAATGGACAAGAAAAGGTAGAGAGCATTGGCAATGGAAATGTTGTTACTGGGTCAAATAGAAATCTTAGGCATGACCCTAGAAGAGCATGGAGAAACAGAGTATTAGGAAATTCTAAAATTTTGGAAAAATTAAGAATATAAAAATTGAAAAAAGAAAGACATACTGTGACCAATGTTCACACCTCCTGTATGGAGGCCCTTGTGGAGAGACATAAAAACTCATGATTAGGTGGGGCGCCTGGGTGGCTCAGTCGGTTAAGCGGCCGACTTCGGCTCGGGTCACGATCTCGCGGTCCGTGAGTTCGAGCCCCGCGTCGGGCTCTGTGCTGGCCGCTCAGAGCCCGGAGCCTGTTTCAGATTCTGCGTCTCCCTCTCTCTGACCCTCCCCCGTTCATGCTCTGTCTCTTTCTGTCTCAAAAATAAATAAAGGTTAAAAAAAATTAAATAAAAAAAAAACTCATGATTAGGGAGGACGGAAGGGTGGAAAGGTTTTTAGATCATACCGTGAATCCCTGACGATCTCAAGTTCTCATTTAAAATTCTTCCTCCCACCATCATACTGCATTATCACAGACACTAAAGATGAAAAATATTTTTTAAAAAAATCTTTCATGGTTACACACATCAACTTACAGGAAATGACACACAGTTTTGTCAGGAGACATTCAGGCAGAGTACAACACAGACATCCTCTTCTCAAACATAGTATGAGGGATCTTGAAATGGTGTTAGGTTTGGAAATATGACTCAATTTAAGCATTAAATTTTAACTCCTTGGGGAAAATTTCCCCTTGTTACGTAATACGATAAGCTGAATTCTAGAACTCAAGGTTCTGGAAGTAAAATTAACCGGAAGGGTTTTTTTTGTTTGTTTTTTATTCTAAGATTTTTATTAATCTTTACTTTTGGGAGAGAGAGTGCGCATGAGCCGGGGAGCAGTGGAGACACAGATTCCGAAGCGGGCTCCAGGCTCTGAGCTGTCAGCCCAGAGCCCAACGTGGGGCTCGAACCCACGAGCTGCAAGTTCACAATCGGAGCTGAAGTCCAGACACTTGACTGACTGAGCCACGCAGGCATCCCAACAGGAAGGGCTCCTAATTTGTAGTAAAGATAGGAAGCTCTAATTTGAGTTATACATATTCTGCTGCCTTCTTAATTAGAAATATACTTCTCCGAGGAATATTTTGCCCGTGTGCCTTCCACGGTGATAGTTTGGGTATGATTTTCTAAGCTAATGTTGCAGTAAACTAATTAGAACCTTATCCCATGCCATCATACCCACTGTGGAGTTGTTCTCTCCCCACCACCAAACAACAAGTTCCAAACACTTAAAATGCTAAGGAAAAAGCACACACACCCTTCTATTAGTTAAAAAGCGTTTAAAAGACGTGTGCAAATATCCAACTAACTGAAGTGAAAAGTAGCAAGTTTACAATGGAAATAAATTCAAGCAAGGAGGAGGAATTTGAGAAGTGAAAGCAGTGGGGCATAAATCACACGCACACACACAGACTTGGCCACACAGATGTAAATAATCTTGCTTCAAATGGACCATAAAGTTTAAATTACTTTCCACACCAACAATATAAAGCGAGGGGGAAAGAGAGCTAACCTTGGTTAAAATAATATTGTGACCTTCTGAAGAAAAACCCCAAAAAGAAGTAGTTGATAATTTAATGATTGCCCTGGGTTTTCATAAACATGTCACTTCCATCGTTTAAAAGCATCGTTGCTGCTCATTTCCCGGAGCTCAGGAAAAAAAGAGTAGGCTCTTACCATTCATTTGCATGTGTCTCAAGTTGTTACTTGCGTGGTGTAAACTTGTTGTAAGACTGGGACTGAAAATATTAAAAATGTCAGCGTGTATCTCTTTATACACACACACATATGCACACAAATGTGAAACCACACTCTTCCTAGTGCTTTTCAATGAGGGCTTTTGCTCAGTGTGATAGCAGATTACTCCTTGTGCCATCAAAAATATATACATATTTTTATGTGTGGATATTTTACTATGTGAGCCTATTTTTTTCTTCGAATCATCTAATATTTCTATACAGCTGGCTGTTTTCAGACGTCTGCTACCATATACCGTATTGCCATGGTTATTCTTGAGCCTACATTTCAGGGGATATCCCTAATGTTTTCCCCATAGGATGAATTCCTAAAAAGGAAATTTCTAGATTCAAGGGTAGTATCCTCCAGATGCCCGGTATCACTTCGTACCACCGCAAAAAAAGTATCACTCACTGTACCAGTTAATATCAGTCTTGAAAAGTGAACACCATAACTAAATATCTGGGTTCATATTTTTTGACCTGTAAAATCGTATCCCTACTCATCAAATTGTATCTGTACTCCATTTCCTATCAAGGCGCTGGTCATCTTCTTATTGGATTGTAAGAACATTCTATTTATAAAAGATAGTATGATCCCTATCAATCATTGTTCTTTTGGTGTCCTGCTTAGAGAGGATTTACCCTGGCGGTAATTGTAACCAAACCGTTTTATTGAGGGTTTATGTATTAATGGAATGAAAATAATTATTCATTTATTTTCTTCTTTGTTTTGTCGTCTCTTCATTGAAATGTTACATATCTGGGATGTATCTTGGTAAATGACGTGAAGGAGAAAGCTAACTTTATTTTTTGCCCAGTGATAGACATCCCGTTTAAAAGGCGTTAGTGAATAATTCCATCTTTCTCATTTGATTCGAAAAGCTGCCTTTATCATGTGTAATTAAACAGCAGCCAGCAAAGCGATCAAGTGTCATACATGAAATCCTTCTTGACTGTAGGAGACATTATTGTTAATTTCACATTTAAAAAAGGTAAGTTGCATGCTCATTACCTCCATGGATTGGACAGTCCTTAGAAAAGTTGCTTGATAGCAATTAGGAAGTTCAACTTTCTTTTATGCCTTGAAGTTGCATCCTCAACTCGAATATAAAATAATGCTGACTAGTATTTTCACTATAAAAATTATAACTAGAATCAGTGGCATAAACTTTGTCCTCGTCATTCCAATGGGACTCTACCCAGTGAAAATATTGTATGTTTATGTGGCATATCAAGGTATTAAAAAAGCCATAGTACGAATAATACCAGCTTGAATGCAATTTATAAACCTTATTTTATGAGTGTGAAAATACTAAAATACTTTATCTCAGATGAAGAATTAGCGTTCCTGTCAGGAAAAATTTAAATTAAGACTTCTTGGTTTACAACTTGGCAAAATCGCATCTGAAATCCATTTTTTGAAGCTCTATAAATCAACAGAGCTTAGCAGAGCACAATTTTGTTGTTGTTGTTGTATGCAAAAATATTTAGATCTGGACCGGCAGTGTTTCCCAATCGTGCCACGTAAAAGCAATCACCTCGATATTAAATTCAGAAAAAATCAAGGAATATAAATGCCATTGGGGGTGGGGAGAAACCCGAGGTACTATTTTTCTGTAAGAGTGTGAATATTAAAAATAAATGATGGGCAGAATTTCCAGAACATGCTCAACTAGTCCTATCTAAAGATATAAATATTAAGACAGTAAAACACTCTTTTTAATCAAATGTCTACCCAGAAGAACCAATTTCCTTAAGAATTATTAATAATTTGGTTGCATTAGAAAACACTTAGAATTTTGCTTTTGCCACCTTACCTTTCTAGACAGTAAACTATCTAGATTTATTTTGAGTGAGAATAAGGGGTGGTCTTTTGTTTGTTTCTTAGATAAGAACTGTCTCTACATGTGAGCCTGGTTGCCTCTGATGCTTCTGCCCAGGGTCCTTTTGAAGAGTAAAACGAGAATCTGCACATGTCTTGGGTGGGCGACTACAAGATAACTCTCACATCTGTTTTATCACAAATGGAAAAGCAAAGCTTTCATTTTCTCATTCCCTGCTGTATGGAAGCAGCTTCTGTCCTATCAGAAGAGAACCACACTAATTTGTCATATATTCTAGTAAAATCTCTTGGTAAAAGAATTCATGAAGCGTACTTTCTCAGAAGCAGCATAACTGAAGAGGTAAGAAGAAAGAACCCAGCCCTCTCACCTGACTGCCCACCCCAGCTTTGCCCCTTAGAATCTGTGTGATACGGGGAAGTTGTTTTTCTTTTTAAATTTTTTAATGTTTATTTATATTTGAGAGAGAGAGAGAGACAGAGAGTGTGTGTGAGCGGGGAAGGGGCAGAGAGAGAGAGAGAGAGAGAGAGAGAGACACAGGATCCGAGGCAGGCTCCAGGCTCCGAGCTGTCAGCACAGAGCCCGAAGCCAGGCTCGAACCCACAAACTGCGAGATCATGACCTGAGCCGAAGTCGGACGCCCAACCAACTGAGCCACCCAGGTGCCCCACGGGGAAGTTACTTAATCTCCCTGGGCCTCAGTTTCCACATCTGTAAAGGGAGAATAAAAAAAGAAAGTTGCCTATTTGATAAAGGTTCTAAAGAGTTAAGGATGCTTGGAGTAGTACCCCATCACCTCTTAGGTGGTAGAAAAGATGGAATTGTTGCCATTTTAAATTAAAGTAAACTTTAATTTACTTATTTATTTTGAGAGAGAGAAAGAGACAGAGTAGGCAGGGAAGGGGCAGAGAGAGGGGGAGAGAATCCCAAGCAGGCTCCACACTGTCGGCACAGAGCCCCACACGGGGCTCGAACTCACAAACCATGAGATCATAACCTGAGCTGCAATCGAGAGCCAGACGCTTAACCAACCGAGCCACCCAGGCGCCCCTGCCATTTTTTAACTGTGCATTCCATGGCGTTTCAGTTTGGCTTTTTTAGCCCCTTTGCAGTTTTGAAATCAACAGCAACAATGTAACCAGGCTTTGCTGTTTGGAATAGAAAATATAAGAGCTTTAAGAAGATGACAGACAATAAGGAGTCAAGTTTCTCATTTAATGACACTGACCAATGCCCTCCTGCCCCCTTTGATACAATTTTAGGCTCACCAAAGCCAGCAAAAGTCATGAAGCCCTTGGCTAAAGCAATAAAAGCCCTAAATGTGACTTTATGGGTAACATAAAAATGGAAAATTTTAATTTTTCCCCTTTTCTTAAAATAATGCTAAAGAAAAACAAAGCAACGAAGTCATACTTGATTCTCTTATTTAACCGAAAGATTAGCACAGTGGGTTGCTGGTTTTCTTCTATCTTTTTTTTTTTTTAATTTTCCATTAAGCAAGTCCTTTTAAAACAAATTTGAACTTTTCCCATCCCTGTGATTCCCACGGACAGTTGGCAAAGGATCTTGGATAAGTTGCAAAGCTGGGATTTTTTCCAGGCATGAGTAACTTGTTAAAAAGCCACTATTTCCTTAATACTAACAGTAAATAGAGTTCACATCCACATAAATCCTCGGTGGCCCATTGGGGAAAGTTTTATGTGTGTGTGTGTGTGTGTGTGTGTGTGCATGGAATCTTTTTTTATTCATAAAACACTTGGCTCTCAGCATGTCTGTTTATATTCCACTTCTTAAAAATAAATATACACATTTATGCCAGTTGAGGTTAAAAGGTATCCTTTTTCCAGTTGCCTGCTGTGTACCAATGATTTTATGATGGATGGGTTTAGAATACCTGGCTAGAATTCTTGAAGAGTGTTTCACTTCTCTTTAATTAAAAAGAAGAAGAAGAAGAAGAAGAAGAAGAAGAAGAAGAAGAAGAGAAAGAAAGAAGAAAGAAAGAAAGAAAGAAAGAAAGAAAGAAATATCCACCCAGTAACTAAAATACATGTTTTCACAAAACCAAAGTTTATTGGAAATGCTCAAATAAATATATTTGTAAAACATACGGGAAAAACAACATATTTCATTTTAAAATAAAAGAGCCAAATTGGCTTTCTTTTACGCAGAGGGGCGGAGCAAATTAATATGGTAATCTTTAGCCCTTACTACTCTGAATACACACTCTTCTGTTTATCACTGCATAATAATTGTAGTTTTCCATAGAGAAAATTTAAAGGAGATGTGCTTTCAAGTTATCGTTATTAAGATTTGTTTTGTAGATGTGTTTAAATGAGGCTGGCGAAGGTTAAGGGAGACTTTGCAAGGTCACGCAGTGATCCACCAGCCGGCCAGAGCTGGAGCGGATAAGGGGCATTTCTGTCCGCTAGCATTTCACAGCGATGCGTCCTTACCGGATCCTTTATGGCTCTCTTTATCTGGGTGACAGACAAATTCTCTTGTCTTTGCAGTGCTGGACGGGCGTATATTTTGATAATAGGCAGCCCCATGAGATAGCTTGCATTTCCTGCTTCCGGTCAGATGTTCCACAAGAATAACTTTCCTACATATGTTTTTGCATTTTTGATCACAATCCCAGCTGGAATCAGGAAGTTTGGAGGCAGCACGGAGTTGGAAAATAATTGAAATTCGTAGTCGTACTTTTTTGACTTTGAAAAATATTTAATTTTCTGGTGGTTCTGAAGGAAAAAAAAATCCTGTATCATCTATTATCTATTTAAAAGTATACTATCCCATCCATTCCATATATATGTGTGTGTGTGTGTGTGTGTGTGTATAATTTAAAGGCACAGGGGCACAGTTATACCGGAATAGGAGAATTCCCAAGGTCAGACAACCTGTCACAGGTAAATACAGAGTTGGAACTTTTAAAATTCTTTTTTTTTTTTTTAATTTTTTTTTCAACGTTTTTTTATTTATTTTTGGGACAGAGAGAGACAGAGCATGAACCGGGGAGGGGCAGAGAGAGAGGGAGACACAGAATCGGAAACAGGCTCCAGGCTCCGAGCCATCAGCCCAGAGCCTGACGCGGGGCTCGAACTCACGGACCGCGAGATCGTGACCTGGATGAAGTCGGACGCTTAACCGACTGCGCCACCCAGGTGCCCCAAGAACTTTTAAAATTCTTAATTGCGGGTTTCACTGAAGCAATACAAGGAAATTCCACTAGCTCGTTTCTTCTTACGCAAGAAAAAGCATATCACACAACTTCTCTAATGAATTATTTAAAGAGAACGAAAATCAATGACACAGTCTCTTCCAAAGGCTCAAAGATGAGTTCTAAACATTGTTTTGTTAAGCCAGTTTTAAAAAAAAAATACTCAGTTCTAGGGGCACCTGGGTGGCCCAATCGGTTAAGCCTCTGACTTTGGCTCAGGTCATGATCTCATGGCTGGTGAGTTCAATCTCTAAGTCTGGCTCTGTGCTGACAGCTCAGAGCCTGGAGCCTGCTTTAGATTCTGTGTCTCCCTCTCTCTCTGTCACTCCCCCACTCACTCTCTGTCTCTCTCTCTCTCTCGAAAATAAACATTAAAAAAGATTGGAAGAAAAAACATACTGTTTTCTGACCTTCATTCTGCTTATCTGCTAAACGGAATGACAAATGTGTACTCCTGATGCCCAGTGAGGACTAATTTAAAATGGGTACAAGGTGCTTAGCTTGGGTCTGGCCCCGCAGACTGGCAGGAAACTGTGCATCTCTTTGCGGACCCTCTTCCCTTTTTGTCTCCTCCTCAGACTCAGAACTGAACACTTCTTACCAAGCTGAGATTTGCAGACACACAACTGCGTCCACCACCTAGTTTGGAACCAATTCTGCTGGCCTGTGAGACTCAGATTGAAAGGGAAGTAGGCAAAATTCAGGTTTTCCACAACTATTTGCATTATTAGGGTTTTATTAAGTTTAGGCAAACTGCTTAAGTAAAATAAACAATAACCCATATATTTACTGCTAAAGTCCTGACCCTTTCATTCTCCAGCGGAGATCAGGCATGGTTGCCGTCACCCCTAATTCAGACAAGCTGAGCAAAGCCCAGGGGACAGTTGGTCCTTGATTCTTTGCTGTGGTCCATTTGGAACCTAAGAAATAGTTTGGCTTTATGTATTTATGTATTTATTTATTTATTTATTTATTTATTTATATTTCTGTCCTCTTTCTTCTTTCTTTCTTTCTTTCTTTTTGAGATACTTCTTCCTATGAAAATTCCAAGATGATTCTTTTTTTTTTTCTATGAACCACATAGAAGGAAAGGCCATATTTACTGGGGTTCAATTATGGTTCAGCCTTTTCATACCTTATCTCATTTAACCTCATCACAGCCCAGTGACTTAGGTATTCTTACCCACTTTTATAGCATGGAAAGGGGGATTAGTTGTGGTTAAGTGGGGGTCAAGTTCATGGATAGTAAATGGCAGAGCTTAGATTCAAATCCAAGCTGTGTACCTTGAAAGACTGTCCTTCCCTCTGAACTCCATGCCCTTCTGCTTCCATTAAGGAGTGGGATTCTGAGCACCTATCATCAGAGTTTATAGAGCAGAGTCCTCCAAGAGTAAAACGCCCCAGGTCAAGCACACTTAGGAATGGGGTGTCAAAATGCATTGCAAATGCAGTTCTAGCCAATTTTAACTTTCCTTGGTGGGTTAACCACTTCCGTGATGATGTAGAATGCCCTCGTGCTTGGAGATAACGCAATGCAATGTTTACTCACAGAGGATCTCGCTTTCAGTAGCCCACTTTCAAATGATTCAGCCGAACGTGAATAATTGAGGAATACAGCTACAGGGGTATGGGGGTATTCATTGTATTTTCACCATTTCCCTAGGCTTGAATGTTTTTCAAAGTAAAAAATGGGGAGAGTATTACTTTTGTGTGGTTTGGATACAAGTGAAATCCTAGTCCACCAATGTAACCTCAAGGAATCAGCTTCCTATCGCGTGATTTTTCCTAGAGCTTTATTTGTGATCAATGTGCCCATCACAGTTTTAAAATTCCAATTTATAGAAGACAGACTCAGCAAGCAGATGTTCCCTGGCTAGTACTTAGGCATTTCAGTGTTACTGTGTATTACAAACCAAACTGTTGTGCCAGGTTTGGGGATCCCTTGAGCAGTCGTGAGATAATAAATGAGGTCCACAGATACTATTGAAAGTACAAAGCTCCCCGCATCTTAGGTTTTTGGTTCATCATCCTGTTGCTAGCTAGGTCTATGTCTGAGTTTACTACATGCTGAATAATCATTTCCTGGGGGATTTTACCACCCCCCTGGGGCTTTGGGGGGATAAATCATTCATCCTTATAAATGAAAGTGCAATAAAGAAGAAGGGAAATACCTTACCATAAAGAGGAGATGGTGAAGAAAGTGAAAATGGAAGTTGAACTATATGAAAATAGTTAGTCGAGCACCTACTATGGGAGCCACTACGGGAGATTTTCCTTAACCCGACAATGAGAAGGATAAGGGAATGGAGACAGAATGGCCCTGGACTGGGAATCCTAGTTCTTAGAGCCCTCATTCAACCAGTTCCACAGACAGAACTAAAAAGAGTAGTAAGCAGATAGTTATGCCTGGGACATTCAATCAATAGAGCGTGCTCAATTAATTTCTATGGAAAATACGCTCTTGTGCAGGGCTGATGCACGTGTTAAGACCTATAAAGGTTAAAGACTTCTCATCTTGAAAACGAGCAGAGTAAAATATGGAGCCAGAGGCAAGCTTGGGCTGGGAAACAGCAGACGATCTGGTTTGGGGAAGGTAGAACGCATACAGTGTGTCCACAATGAGGCTTCTGACCTGATCTCTTTGGATCGAGTGGACAAAATGGACACCAAGGAAGTGAGAGAGTTCTGGAATCATGGCCACTTTCCTGGACACTCCAGCCAGCTCCAGGATGGAGAGCCATCCTCACTGATACTGAAGCCGGAGTAGACAACTGTTGTCGGGAGGCACTGAATAGCACCGAGGATCTGGATAGATTTGAATTCTGCGGTGAGACCCTGGAAATGTCTTTCTGGATCACTTGGCAAACTGGGCCCAGGTCTCTTCAATATCCTCACCCTAACATCATCCCCACAGTTTGCATGTTTAAATTTCTTGGCCCCTATTTATACCGTGGCAGGGCTCCGCTTTTATTTTCCTAAGAGTAGGTAGCTGGGGTCTACTCTCTTTTTTGTGAAAAGGGCGATTCGAGCGTTTTAAAAAGCCATTTCAGACACAGTGGCATCACACGAAAGTTTCCTCCTTTATATAATTAAGGATTGAAAGAAAACAGGGTGGGATATTATGTGGCTAAATAAAAGCATCACTTAAAATACATATTGATAAAAGTAAACAATGTGCATAGTATGTTTGCATATATATGTATACATATATACATATGTAATACACACACATATATATATGTAATCTACACAATGAAATATACACAGAAAATTCACAGGAAGGGAAATGAATGGCTAGCATATGGGGTGAAATGGAGATGTTTCACATTATAAACTTCTGAATTCTGAATCAAATAAATATGGCACTTATTCAAAGAATATATAAAATATAAATTTTGGAGGGGAGATAATGAAAAAGGAGGTGACTTTATAGCTACTTTTTTATTTTTTTTTTGAATTTTTTTTAATGTTTATTTTATTTTTGAGAAAGAGAAAAGGAGAGAGACAGAGCTTGAGAAGGGAAGGGCCAGAGAGAGAGGGAGACACAGAATCTAAAGCAGGCTCCAGGCTCCAAGCAGTCAGCACAGAGCCCGATGTGGGGCTCAAACCCATGAGCAGTGAGATCATGACCTCAGCCGAAGTCAGATGCTTAACTGACTGAGCCACCCAGGCGCCCCTATAGCTACTTGTTTTAAGATAATCATTGCTCTTTGTGCTGCTTGAAATTATCTTACGTTAAACATTGGAAAGCACTTGAAATAATAAATATAAAATATTTCGCAGTTTCTGGAACTTTAAAAATCACTCGTTAAGTGGATGGTACCTATTATTAGATCAGTTTACTTAAAAAAAAATTGATCTTTCTTTTGAGGTACTATGTCCCCTACAATCACAATGTGGCCAGACCAATGTATTTATTTTCCCCAACACCAGGGAGAGGTTTAATAAAGAGGGAGATGGAATATAAACTTAAAAGGATACTTTAGTGAAACGCAGATGTATCTACTAGGTTTCAAGGACTGGAACTCAACTGTAATTAATTAAAAAACTATTTTTGTCAAATTAGTGCAGCCACTGTGCATTTTTAGCCTCTTGTGCTATCTTGCTATTCTACATGCCATCTCCGAACTATTTTTAAATCAGGTATTATTAAAAAAAAAAAAAAAAAAAAGAAATCCAACTTGGGTATTCATTAGGTTAAGATGGATGAGAAAAAAGCTTAAGCCTCAACAGATGCCCCACTTAAGGCATAACAATCTAATTCTATTTAATTTAGTCTCTGGCATCCTCGCCTTCTCCTGTCAAAGTGAATCAACCTGAGTGCTAATTTTTGAAGCAAAACCTCTGTGATCATTTCACTCGTGATTTAATCCAGATCTAACCTCAGGCCTTTAGAGGTTCAAGGTCAATGACCCAATTTATTCTGCCATCCGCCTTTGTATCAGTAACCATTGTTATTCCTCGCAAGGCTTTTACTACATACATTACTCCCTGGGTATGTAGTCCTACCAAATTATGCAGGCAGTTAAAGGTAATTTCAGATCGCAACTTGGAGACATTTGGCGAGGAGTTTGGGAGTCACTGGCCTTTGGCAAGCAGAGGGAAAAGCATATTGAGTGTAACCTTTGCCTTCCTAAGCAGAAGTCGACTTCTGCTTAGGAAATTTGTGTTCTCCAATGAGAAGACCCTGGGCCACTGGTATACTTACAAAGAAATCCTGGAGCGTCTTTACAAAGAAAATATAAACTTTACAAAGAAAAATAAAGGGTTGGGTAGGGTACTGGATGTTCTTAGAGATGAATGAACATTCAGGACTTCAAGGTTAGGGTCCTTATTTCACCTGGTTCTTTTTAAAACAACTCGTGTCTGTTGCAGTCTCCTTCATCGACAGCAGTGGATACATTCTACGAACTTGCCTTGATGTTTTAAATAATTTTCCCTTCCCTGGTGTCCCCCCAGCACGTCTGCAGGGAGCCGCACACAGGTTGGAACAGCTCTCCTTAAGTAAAGGAGAATTCCCAGGGATGAATGGCCCTACTCAGGGAGTTACTCGCTCCAGGGTTTCACCTGTCCCAGGAGGAGTTAAACTGGGTTTCTGTGTCAAAGATGCTGAATGAAATCGGGGGTGGAATTGTTAAAATTGGAAATGACCTATTTAACTATATGCACATTCCCCACGATTGGTATAAATACGTCCAACTTTCTAATTTTCTCGTCAAAATGAACTTCTCATCCACCCTGGTGCAGAAAGGCTTTTCAGCAGTGTGTTAAAGGAAACAAAAAGAATCTGTATGATCGGTCTTTATAATTCTTTCTGATCTTTATGGTTTCTCACTCCCCTTGTCAGCAATAACACAAAGATGGCTGAAATCCCACTGAAGCTTGGGGGAAGAAAAAACAATGGGGTGGGGGTTGCTCAGAGAGATAATAAAAAAAGAACTGGTAAACTGAGACTTTTTGGCTCCAATAAAGATCAAAAACAGAATGCAGAGTTATCTGAGAGTTATGATATAATGTTGGCCTGTACTTTGTGTCCCAAATTCCACTGCTGTGTGTGCATAACTTGTTTATTCATGAAATTATGCTCTTAGACAATCACCTAGAAATTCCTATTTCTAAATCATTCAGCCATCAGCTAAAAATGTTAAGGAACGTTCCCAAAGTTATTGCTGAGGAAGGTTAACCAGTATTGTCCATATATAATCATGATACTTTTATTTATTTAAAAAAATTAACGTTTATTTATTTTTGAGAGAGAGAGAGAGAGAGAGAGAGAGAGAGCATGAGGAAGGAAGGGTCACAGAGAGAGGAAGACACAGAATCCGAAGTAGGCTCCAGGCTCTGAGCTGTCAGCACAGGTCCCCACGCGGGGCTCGAACTCACAAACCGCGAGATCATGACCTGAGCCAGAGTCAGACCCTTAACCGACTGAGCCACCCAGGTGCCCCAATCATGATACTTTTATTAATGGGACATGAGTATATCTCAGTATCCGTTTATCTGTTGCTATAAGGAGCACATTTTCAAATGTCCTACAAAGAGACACGTACAGAGGAAGCATGACTTAACTGAGCAAAATCAGTCTGGAAGCCGCTGTATTGTATCCTAATCAGAGACCTGTTATCACTAGATGTAGATGTTTCCCTTTAGAGAGCCTCTAACATCTATTCAAATGGATTCTGCATTTAGAACTTAAAGATCTCTAACTTCAATTTTGCTTTTGACTATGGACAAATAAATGTGTTTTGCTAAACTTCCATCAGACTTGGCACGGATTTCACATGGTTTTGTTTTTCTTCTTTTTTTAACACAAGAATATTTTGTTTTTTAGAAACTTGTCTCACTTTCTTTTTTTTTTTCTTTTTCTTTTTTGGATATGTGACCTTTCAGAAGAGACTGTGCTGTACGTTTCAGTCGCCAAGTATTGAGAAAATTGCATTAACAGTAAAATAATATTCTTACTGCCAAATGTACAAATACTCACTAACAGCAATCTTACTCTCCAAGGTCCGGAGCGGTGCTTTATCAGGCTAACACGGCCGCAGTGACAGAAGGCTTCTCTGAAATCCATCCGTCTCTGCCATTCACGGCTTTCGGATTCAGACCAGCTTGACGCCCACGCTGGCTAGCTGACCCGTTGCCCCAAACCCTGCTGAACTCAGTTGGCAAGGGGATTCTCGGGGGACCGTCTGTCCCTGGCTGATGGCTGCTGTGACTACTGGTGACTGTTCTCCATGATTCTTTTGGATAAAAAGTGAGGGGCTCACAGGAAAGCAATCCTGTCTGCCAGTGTAAAGAATACTAAAACACACATCTACATACAAATGTATATTTACATTGTTTTACAAAGTGTTTATAGCTTATAAATACAATGAGAAATGTATTTCTTTAAAAGGTGTCTTGCTTGGGAGAAGGTCGCAAGGGTATTTTTTTGATGGCTGTTTTTATTTTTTAAGAGGAACTCATGCAAATGTGGATGATCCCTGTATGCCTAAAATTCTGCTTGTTTCACAGGACTGATGGGCAATCGTTTTAAATGAGGATATAAATTAACGGATTATTTCTGAGTCTTAACTGGAATTATTCTATCCAAATCAATAAAGAGGGATGGACAATGATACTATTTTGTAGGATTTTCATTGGTAACCAATGAATTCAAGGAAAAAAACCTTTGAAGTGGCATTTTTTATCGTTTTCACAAAATTCAGACAGCTGCAATGCTCTGGAGCATGTGTGTGTGTGTGTGTGTGTGTGTGTGTGTGTGTATGCTTGTATGTTTTTATTTCCTTTCCCTGAGCTGCCCCATCTATGACTGGGAGGGTCAAATCCATGGCAAGTTCATTTCTGGGCCAACTCTGCCAAATTATATGATGTGAATTGATGTCCACTAAGGCTTAGAACAGCAGACCCTGATTTAAGTTCTTAGATGGAGCTTGTCTACAACTATTAGGGTGAAAGGCCAGTTCATACCCATTAATTAGTCTAATTCATCTCAATCTATTTCATTTTATCCCTTTTAGGGAATATAACTATGGGAGGTATGTTTGGATAAAGTAACGCAGTGAAAATTCAGAAATACAACCATTCTGTGGAAAACAATTACTACCTAACTATGTTCAAAGAAATTTTTCTTTTAAGATTCAGGATTTTAGACAGTTTTGCATATGAATTCTTACAGTAATAGAATAACTTTATGTGAGACAGCAGTGGGCAGATTATTCTATGGGCACTGAACCGAAACATTAAAATCAGTTGGAAAAGTCACATGATTTTGTTAACAACTCCAGCAGGCTAGGATTCTGGAAAATTATGTGTCTTACACAAAGACTTTCCCTCCTAACGTAGGAGTTTCATACAAGTATTAAATCTCAAAACAAATTAATTCATGCCTATCACTTGAAATTTTTACAATTTAGACATTTAAATATCAGAGTTCCATTTAATGGTATGAACAGGTTGTAGAGATTTGTTAATTTGAAATTCCATTTGGTAACAGAGGCAATAACTTGTCTGGCATTAAAACTGAGTTTAAGGTAATCACTGCACTTGCTCTTTTGTTCTAAGTGCTTTAGAATCCTTAATTCACATAAAACATCTGTGAAATTTAGTTAGGAGTGTGGTGAGTAAAATTTAATCCCTGTTTTTATACCAGCATGTTCTGAAACATGCTTACGTATATTTCAATCTTCCGCGTGTGAAAAATTCATGTGGGAATCAATGGGAAAGCATTTCAGTGATACCCTACACCATTCGGGTAATAGAAGATTAATGTGCTAACAGAGTGAAAGCCACGCCAAGCCAAAGACGGTTTCCTCCGTTGATTTTGATGCCAAGTGCCGGAATAATTGTAGAAACAAACGAAGATTTGGAGATCATTTGGGTGACCAAATATATCTTTGCTAAAGTGAAAGCCATCGGTTTCTTTTTCACGGCATTGATTAAATATATGCAAAGTGGAGTAAATTATTTTGCTGAGGATATCACTGTTACGTAGGAATCGTGTGCGTGTGGCCCATGGGCTGTCATTTCCACATCGTGTATCCACTGCGGACGGCACTAATCAGCCCAACTCTTCCCTGCAAGCCTGGGAAGAGCCTTAGATCTCCTCTTAGCACCGCGCTCCTGAAAAACCATTGACACATGAGCATAGTTCCACACCAGACGGTATCTTTGACCAGACAGTATCGTTTTGAACTTCTCCTGGTAACTGATAACAAAGTATATGCTTTGGAAGTGTTTTCCGCTGTGGACATAATAGAAAGCATATCAACTAATAAAGCTACCAGAGAATTTAACATGGAAGATATTTCAAGGGAATCTCCACTCCTCGGTTAATGATCTGGAAATCTTTATCTGGCCCCGCCTATGTGTAAGACACTTGTTCTGGACTGACACCGAATGTGCACATGAGCACGCTATCTTGGTTTGTGTCCCCACCCCGTTCCATAAAGGATTTGTGATGGTTCGTAAGTATTTACGCAAAGGTATATGTTTCTGTGTGTGCATGTGTGCATACACAGAAATGTGTGTGTGCATACGGGATACGGATAAATAACGGCGGGACTCCTGGTAAAGAAAAAAATGGCTAAGGAAAAAGGGTAAGATAAGGTTAAGGAACAAGTTATACCTTCCACCAGGTGTTGTAAAGTTGCTGGAAGTAAATCAAACTTTGGCTTCAAGTTTACCTCCCAGTGATCAAAGCAAAGAAAAAAAAATCACAATCAGTTGTAAAGACTTACCAGATGATAGACCATATGCTAAAACCAAATAGGAGAGATTTTCCAGATATTGAGATGAGAGGGAAAATCCTCCCATGGATTCTTAATTTAGAGAACATTGTACTCTATGGTAGACGAGAGCCTGGCCAACCTCCATACAATAATTAAAATACTCATTCGGATGTGACGGTTCTTCTAATAATCCTTGAAGGATAGCAGTGACCTAACACTCATATAAAAGGAAGTATAAGTAAGTCCAGGAAGAAGTAAAATATTGCCGGAAAAATTTTAGCTCGGTTATGATCTTGTATTTATCCAAAGTAGAATTTGGAAAACCGGTGGTCAAGTCAGACTACATCAAGCCGATCGTCCCGGTGGGCAGAGGAGTGGTGGTTAGTAAGGTCCCAGAGGGTCTGTGTTCCAATGCCTGATGCAGGAGTCTTTGATCTGTGTTATACATGAGACTTCTGAGTATTGCATCTCACATCTAGATACCCGGGAAGGGTAAAAGAACAGAGAGCTTAAAGTAGTCTTCTGCAAGAATCTAGAGTTCAGGTACTATCTGGAGCGATTAAAGGAGCACCCTACAGCATTGACAACCAATCTTGAGCCGAACAATGTGAAAGTCCTCCTGTCACATGGCAGACGTTTTCCCCAACTCAGCCCAGAAGAATCATAGTCTTCTTCAGGAACTGTTCTGCTCCTAGGATGTTCCAGATGGGAAAATGGGTGCTGAATACCTCCAGTATCTACTCTGCAGAACAATGCTCTACACGAAGCATTATTTTCTAAGGATGATAGGGAAACTCCAGGATCAAGTGAGTTTGGAAATCAATGGGGATAAAGAAGGTTCAACCAGCGATCTTCCTGAGGGACTTTTCAAAGTCTTGACTAGACTCACATACGCGGCCGATCTCCAAGGGCAGTCAGATTTTCCAATGCTGATTCAATTATAGTCCCCTCTTTTCACAAAATGTCTTATTGAACTAGCTTTCTACAGCAGACTCATAGCACATGTCGGTAAGTATTTTAGCCTAGAATGCTTGTTTAGTAGGCATTGCCAAGGTTAGCATAATATTTTTGTGGTCCATCCGTGTTGTTGTGTATATCAGTGCTTCCCTCCTTTTTTATGGCCAAATAACATTCCACTGTTTAGAGATACCACATTTTGTTTATCCACTCATCAAGTGAGGAGCTTCTGGGTGGTTTCTACTTTTGGCTCTTGTGAATAATCTCGCTGTGAATATTCACGCACAAGTATTGGTGTCGACATATGTTTTCATTTCTCTTGGGTATATAACTAGTTGTGGATTGCCAAGTCAAGAGTAACTCTATATTTAATCTTTCAAAGAACTGCCAGGTTATTTTCCAGATTGGAGGTGGGGCACCATTTTACATTCCCATCCACGGCATGGCTCTTTTTTGGTCCACATCCTTAACAACACTCGCTACTCCCTGACTTTCTGATCACGCGTATCCTAGTATCCTAGTGGGTAGGAAACGGTACCTCATCGTGGTTTTGATTTGCCTTTACTTATTGCCTCGTGATGTTAAGTGTCTTTCATGGGTCTGTTGGCCATTTGTATCAATGAGTGAGGTAGAAGTAGGTGAGTGTGGCTGCTGGCATTTTTTTTGACAATATCAATTTCCATGCTCCTTCAAAATTAGTTTTATTTTATTTTTAATTTTTTTTAACATTTATTTATTTTTTGAGAGACAGAGACAGACCATGAGCTGGCGAGGGGACAGAGAGAGGGGGGGAGTCACAGATTCCGAAGCAGGCTCCAGGCTCTGAGCCGTCAGCACAGAGCCCGACGCAGGGCTTGAACCCACGAACCGTGAGATCGTGACCTGAGCCGAAGTCAGTCGCCTAACCAACTGAGCCACCCAGGTGCCCCAAATTCAGTTCTATTTTTAAAGTGGATATCAGTCTTATTGTCTCTAAGTCAGAATATTTACTGAAGAGCAGGGTAAATATTCCATGAAATAACCTAATAAAAAATGACATCATAGGGTTTGAACTTGTGGCTAACCTAAAGAAAACTAATAGGCTTTTCACCTAAGCCCCGCCTAATATTTTGGCTGTAAGCAAAACCTGACACCAAGTAAAGATTCGGAGTGTTTGATTAGCTTTCCTTTAGCTTCTCAAGCCAAAATAATTAGTTTTAGGGGAAAAAATATTAAAAACTCCAGTACTGTCTGACCAATATTTCCATTTCTTTTTTCTCTGCTTCTCATCTTCTGCCAACCCCACGAACAGAGCACTGTTTTGTGAAATCTTGAGCAGGAAGAGACCAAGAGGGTGATAAGAACACAAATGAGTAGTAGACTCTGTTTCATGCCTCAAAAATGTCTTTTATTTACACATGGTAAGAAGAAGTGAAAAGTCCTCAGGCAGGATATCTGATTCTCAGAAGATCTTTTCAATTCTTGGATCGTATGTTTGAATCTAGATTATAAAACTCACAGCACAGGCTAAAACAATATACAAGATCAATACGAGACTTTCATTTGAACAATAGCTTTGCTATCCCATTTTTCCACGGCAAGTGATGCCTTGTATGTGTGCCTGTTCACACTGTCAAACTTGGCTTCCTGCTCCAGAGGACAGGGCTACTCATTACAAAAAGACAATCTCAAACAAAGAGAGAGAGAGAGAGAGAGAGAGAATGGGCTTCAGAATTTCAGATGGTGATCGGGAAATCCACAAAACCAAGTTCCCAAGATCATCGGAAGAAATCCTAGAGAAGTTTTAAATGTCTCATTAAAGACTGGGTTTGTTCCGTGGCACCGGGGTGGCTCCGTCGGTTGCACGTCGGACTCTTGATTTCGGCTCAGGTCATGATTTCACGGTTCGTGAGATCGAGTCCCATGTTGGGCTCTGCGCTGACAGGGCAGCTTGTTTGGGATTCTCTCTCCCTCTCTCTCTCTCTCTGCCCCTCCCCTGCTCACACTCTGTCCCTCTCTCGATATAAATAAATATATATTTTTAAAAAGACTAGGTTTGTTTTCTTTGTATCCCCAATTCGCCAGCTTCTTGCCAGCTCCTGAAATGAAGATGTACAGATAACAAAGTGATAGTGTGGTCGTAAAATCTTGGACTCTGTAATATCATATAGTACAGAGAGAATCAGAGGTACTCACTAGGCAAACACATAAGCAAGGGATCTAAATTTCATTCCCTGCTTCCCCATCTTTTAAAGGGGTACTTGGGTGGCTCAGTCGGTTAAGCGTCCTGCTTCTGTTCAGGTCACGATCGCATGGTTCATGAGCCTGAGTCCCATTCCAGGCTCTGTGCTGACAGCTCAGAGCCTGGAGCCTGCTTTGGATTCTGTGTCTCCCTCTCTCTCTGCCCCTCCCCCACTCACATTCTGCCTCTCTCTCTCTCTCTCTCTCTCTCTCAAAAATAAACATTTAAAAAACAAAAAAATAAAATAAAAAGGGGTGAAAACACACACTTTCTATCTCCATCTCAGAGGGTTTATGAAAACCAGATGAGATGATGAATTCAAAAGCACTTTAAGTCATATTATTAATATTAATACTATTATTACTCTGTTCAGTCACTTTTCAGCTCTTCTGGCTGCTCATCGCGAATCATTCTGAAGAAGGAAGGCTAAAGCAGCTGGCAAATTAAGATTCAGGATAAATCTGGGAGGTTTTCTCTTCGACCAGATACCCCTGGTAATTGAAAGTTGATGTACAATTCCATTTGTAAAAACGGGAAGAGCATTTCTGACATTGACTTACTGAGTTTTCGGTAAAATAAATGTGCCTTTGACAGGTTTAAGGTCATGGGAATGGAGAACGGAAAACGGCTCTTCAGCTTGGGTGACGTTTACCCAAAGGCAAATTGAGGATGCTTTTGAGTGACAAGGATATAAGGCGGCAAGATAGTTCCTTCTCCAAATACCCTCAGTTTCCTCCTCCCTCCATCCCTTGGTCGTGAGCCATATATTCCGGAGACTGGTCGAATCCCACCTGGAAAAGCAGTGGCCGTCATAAAGAGGGGGAACTCCGGCGATGTCTTCTCCAGGTGCAAAGGTCTCAACTAAAAGGATAAACTAGAAACTGCCTAAAAGGCCAAAGAAAGGTCCCTGCTGGTAAACAGTCCCGATGAATGCATGGATTGAGGATCTTATTGACGTTGAAATTTATTTAGGAAGTACATTTGGAGTCTAAACGCTGGAGCAAACTGTGTCTTCCCTGGTGTAGTAACGCCAGAGACCTGGCGACTTTTAAAAGGGAAAGAGTTGCTTCATTCACTTACACTTCAGCATCACGTTTCCCCGGGTTGAATAAAGCGGCAATAATAAGACACCTATACAAACACAGGGGGCGTGGCTTTTAGCTTTGCCTTTTAGCCACATGAGGCTGAAAAACTGTCCCTGCTGGAGCCTGGCCAAAAGAGAATCTCTCTCCCAGTGGCCCGTGACTCGTCGTCTTCCTTAAAACAACATGCCCTTAACATATATACCTTCAAGAAACTTACACACCTGGCCACCCATATGAAGATATTTTACATTGATATTATATCTGCCAACAGATATTTTTTTTTTATTTTCCAAGGATGCTCTCAGATGGGCTGTTTTATCAAATCCAGGCATGAAAATTCTTTACACAGTCAATCACTGAACAGCCAAAATAATTATGTTGTTAAATGGGGGCGGGGGGGGGGAAGCATAATACAAAAATAAAACCAAAATACCCCACCTTTCTTTAGATGACGTTCATGTCGAAGTGAACTGTGTTGGTCTTTAATAGAGAATGTGGGGAAGGAAGCCCAAATACCAGGAATATATCTCCTACCCCTTCCTTCCTCTTCAGTGCCTTCTCTTCTTAGCAACATTACGCCCATGCTGGTGAATTCAAGCAAGCATTTTCACTCCGTGTGGGCTGGAGCCATTAGAGATGTTGCAAATCTTCAGCGAAGGAAGAACCCAGAAGGTGAAGTCAAGTCTCCGCTCTCAATGACAGCTGCTCTGTTTTTATATATTGTACATGCTGGACCTCCACTTGGAGCTTCCATTGAGAGACAGAAATGGCTTTTGCTTGAAAATAGTACAGACTGAAGGTTATTTTTTGTTTCCTAGTCCAAAAACACTGCCCTACTTATTTTGCTACGTCCAGCACCTAGACCAACGCAAAGCATTTACTGAGCCCATTGGAGATGCTCCACGAGTTTGCTAGGAAATGCGTGATGTTTCCGAAGTCATTAAGTGGGGCAGATGAGAGTCTAGGTTCTGTGTCACAGTCATGGTCCGCTCTGGTCATGTCAGTGCATGGACTGGTCGTAAAAGCTTGTAACAGACTCTTCCAGGTGTGGGGCCCTAGGGGTTGCCTGATTTAGCAAATATTTGGCACATATTCGTACTGAAAAGGTATTTGTCGTTTACCTGAAATTCAAATGTAACAGGATGTCCTGTATTTTATCTGGCAACCCTAGAGGGTGAGGAAGTGGCAAGGGATGAATTTTACCTGAAAAGAGTGAATTTGTTTGAATAGACGGTGAAGAAATTAGATCATTTGTATAGATCATATTTTGAAGAACTTGTCTGGGGAAAAAAATGGAGAATTCTGTAACTGTTTTGGTAAAAAAAAAAAGGTACAAACTTCTAGTTATAAAATTAATAAGTCAGGGGGATGAAAAGTACAGCATAGAGAGCATAGTCAGTAACATTGTAATAACTTTATATGGTGACAGACGGTCACTACATCATCATAGTGAGCATTGTGTAATGTATATAATTGTTGAATCACTACATCATACACCTGTAAAACTAATAAAGCATAGTATGTCAGCCATATTTCAATTAAAGAAAGAAAGAAAGAAAGAAAGAAAGAAAGAGAAGGAAGGAAGGAAAGGAAGGAAGGAAGGAAGGAAGAAAGAAAAGAAAGAAAAAGAAGAAAGAAGGAAGGAAAGAAAGAAAGAAAGAAAGAGAAAGGAAAGAAAGAAAGAAAGAAGGAAAGAAAGAAAGAAAGGGAGGAAGGAAGGAAGGAAAGAAGGAAGGAAGGATTTTCTGCAAACAAAATGTGTGTATATAATTGAAATTAAGTTTCCAGTGGCAATAGGATTCTAAATGTTAAATTTTCTTTTTCTTGATTAAGTCATCAGTTAATTATTATTAGTTCAGAATTGATCAAAGGAGCATAAATAAATGACAAATTTGGGGGAGAAATAAAGAACATGTCAGGCAAGGTGGCTAAAACAGTAATTGAAAGTCACAATACACTGTCAGAAAATGGTCAGGAAAAGTTGCTTTGGTGTTTTGTTTGTGAAGACTGGACACAATCACATGGTTGTAACCAGAGTTGGCCAAAGCATATGCTTAGAGCACCAACAAAGCAGGGAAAAGATTAAGACCAGTTTTACAACATTTAGCTAGAACTTTCCATTCAGAAAATCTATTGGGGGAGGAACTATTTGAATTTTAGGAGATTTTACACACACACACACACACACACGCACAATATTTTATTTTGAATTTCATCTGAAAATGTAGGAAAATATCATTAAATTTTTTTTAACATTTATTGATTTTTAAGAGACAGAGAGAGACAGAGCATGAGCAGGGAAGGGGGAGGGGGGGAGAATCTGAAGCAAGCTCCAGGCTCTGAGCTGTTTGTTAGCACACAGCCCGATGTGGGGCTCGAACTCATGAACTGTAAGACCATGACCTGAGCTGAAGTTGGACGCTCAACCAACTGGGCCACCCAGGCGCCCCTAATTTTGATACACATTGCTTCTTTGACTGGGAAGGCTATAATCACAGATTCAAAAATGTAAATGCAGGTACCAGTCGGCGGGATCTCAGCCCTTCTTTGCTCTCTTTGTGTTTTGAAACTCTCCCAAGCCATTCACCGCCCCCCCACCCCGACTCCTTGCGGTGTAGGGGTGGGCATCCTCACTTCTGAGTTATCACGTCCATCTTCTCCTACTCTATCCAAAGCTCCATTCTTCCCAGACCCCCGTCTCATCTAAACTGTGGAGACATCTTTGATCAAACTTATTTACGTTAAAGTATCAAAGTATTGACCCACTAACTCTCTTCTGGGTACGTTTGCATTTTTAAATTGGAGCTTCAACTAATGAAGTCAAGAATCCTAGATATAGTCATTTGACTATTTGTGGATGGGGACCTTCTTCCTCTTCTCAGTTTGCACAGGAAAAGGCTTTTATACACAAAAGCGTACGTAAAAATAAGAGTAACTGTTTGCCCCAGGATCAAACATTGATGTTACAATTGGCCCTTTTGTTACTATGTGCTTGGGGTAAGAGTTGAGGAAATATAGGCAATTTCGGTGGTGAACTCTACTATTAAACTTGAAAGCAGTCCGTTTTCCAGTTTTGTCCCTTCTCAAGAAGGCAAAAGTAAAGTCCTAAAGCTGCGTAAGCTTTCACTTAAGTTTTTCTGGCCCTGTCCTCTGGTTCTGAGGAGAAAAACATGGAATGAGGTCAAGTCGAACATTGGAATCTCACCCATCGACTCACCGATCTCACTGCTTTTTGCACAAAGAGACACGTAATGAGTGTGTATTCTACACATACACGAGCCATCAAACCCATTTGTTGCATTTTAAAATTGCATTCTTTGTGCAGCGCCTCTGGGTGAAAGCATAATCAAATCATTCATTACAATATATTCTCGAAATATAACAGTGGCGATATTAACAAATAAAACCCGGCCCCTAAACCAATGCGTTTTACATTATTACTTCATCTGGCAGCCTTTACCTTCCACAACTCCCTTACAATTTAATTTTTACCTCGTGACCTAAGATATAATAGCAGGGCTCTTTCTGAACCCTTTAATAAAGTAAAAGAGGGGACAGAGACAGAAGGGGCCATTTTTAAGAAAATACATCTGGTCCTTTTAAATACAGGTTGCAGGATGGTGTGGCTTTTGTTCAAAAGGAATGGAAATCCATGTAGATTTTAAAAAAGCGTATCAAACCTGGCCTGTTTTTAAGCTACTTTAATGGAGAACAAAGAGACACTTCAACCTTCAAAGTTTTGACCAATATTTCACATATTTCTTAAACTTTGACCCAGCCTTATGTTTCTTATTTAGCACTAATAATATTTGCAGATATTTTATTTTTTATTTTTTAAAAATTTGTTTATTTTTGAGAGAGAGTGCAAGCGAAGGAAGGGCAGAGAGAGAATGGGGGACAGAGGATACGAAGCACGTACAGACCGCTGACCACAGTGAGCCCGATGCAGGGCTCAAAAGGCAAGAACCGTGAGACCATGAACTGAGCTGAAGTCTGACGCTCAACTGACTGTGCCATCCAGGAGCCCCAAAATTTACAGATCTTAAGGTTTCTTTGTTTCCTAACCTTAACTTGGTCTATTTCTTTATGTTACCGTATTCCTGGGTTTTTTGGCACGCCTGTTGACTGATATTAGCTCAAGTTTCCTAATGAGTGCTCTCCTATAATCTGGAAGCCTCTATTTCTCTATACAAATCATGGACAAATTCTAAAACGGGTAAGTTGAATTCAAACTGGAATTTTGATATAATAAAATGCATATTATATTATTAAAAAAGATCTTACATATATTACTTTCTGTTTTATATATCTACATCAAGAAATCTTAACACTAACTAGAGTCTATTATTGTGCAACAAATTACCACAACCTTAGTGATTTAGAACAACCTTGATTCTGATGACGATCTCCCATCAAATTGTATGCATTAAATACATGCGGTTATTGGTGTAATGACAAGGAAAGGGAGTCATATAAAAATAAAGAAGTAATCCATATTTCTTATCTCATGGTTTCTGTGGATCAGATGCTTGGACATGGCTTAACTGGGGTGGGGGGGGAGCCTCTCTTTTAGGGCACCTCACTAGACTTCAACCAAAGTGTCAGCTGGCACTGCCATCTTGTCTGAGAGCCCACCGGAGGGGAATGAATGATCCCTTCCTTAGTTCACTTAGCTTCTTGGAACAATGCAGTATCTGGAGACCTCTTTGACTTGGGTCTTCAGTTCCCTGCCACACGGGCACTACAACATGGCTGCTTACTTTACCCAAGCACACAAATCCCGAAGGCAGTAGACTGATGGCAAAAGGAAAGTTCTGTCTTTTATAATGTAATCATGAACAGGAGATCCCATCACATTGGCCATGTGCAACTGGCTAGAAGCAATCATTCACCCAGGCACACTTGAGGGGAGAGGGTTACACAAAGGGGTGAATGTCAGGAGGTGAGAGCAATTGGGGACCATCTTAGTGGCAGCCCATCACAAACGGATAGGCAAGACAATGGTAGAGCAAAGTTATGTGCCCACTCTCATCATAAACCTAAATCTTATTTTAACTCAACCATGTACGAAAAGTTCATCAAAATGTTACTCATACATATTATCTTGAGATTTGCTTCACCATAACTTTTACTTTAGAAATAACACAGACCTTATGTCAAAGGTTAGATCCCCAGTCCCATTTCCTTATCCGGCACGAAACAATGATATGTTTCAGCCTCCCTTGCAGTCACATGACTGATTCCAGCCAATGCAATGTGGTCAGCGTGATGTCTGACTCTTCTAGCTTAACCATACAGCCCCTCCACTCTTTTCGTTCCATGACAGACAACATAAGATGGAAGGAACCAGGTTGCCTGGGTTATTGCTCAAAGGAGAGCCCCCAAGATGTCTGCCCAGTGTGCATCAGCATATGACTTGAGCTAGCAATTAATTTTTATTGTTTTAAGCCACTGATATTTACCCTTATTCAAATAGACCTCAGAAACTTCAGTAGTGATTATCATCCACAAATACCAGACCAAATAAGGCACCCGGATCCCTATAATAATGATATTGATACCCCAAATTTATTGAGTGCTTATATATAATAACATCTGTCCCAAGCAATTACATATCATCGTAATTCAGTGACATTATCTCAAGTTAAAGTTCGGGAGAAAACTTTACATGAGAATTACTATTGGAGAAACAACCCATACATTTGGAAAATCTACTTCTATCTGCTGCTTGAAGTTGAGGGTAAAGTCCCAAGAAAATTATGGTTGCTACTTTGCTCTATATAAAAAAAAGGACAGGAGCGCCTGGGTGGCTCAGTAGGCTTAAGTGTCCGACTTCGGCTCAGGTCATGATCTCGTGGTTCATGGCTTCGAGCCCCACATCGGGCTATGGGCATACAGCTCAGAGCCTGGAGCCTGCTTCGGATTCTGTGTCTCCCTCTCTCTGCCCCTTCCCCAGCTCACACTCTGTCTCTGTCTCTGTCTCTATCTCTGTCTCTCTCTCTTAAAAATAAATAAACATTAAACAAATCTTTAACAAAGGAGGACAAAGAATTGGAGACACAGAGGGTAAAGCTCAGAAAAGAATAGGTAAGGAAGCAGAGAGACATGAATGGACAATGGGCAAAGAGAAAGGGGTTTGCACAAGGCAATGTGATGTAGGGTCTATCCTTCACCTTCCCTGAGATATGTTTAATCATTTCTATATTGCTCACCAATGTCCTGTATGTGTGTGTGTGAGTGTTTGTGTATAAGTAGATGTTATTAGGAGACCTTTAAGAACATGAAAAGGGTAAATACTAAAGCCAGGCTCCATCTGTATATATCATTAAACCGAAGCAGAGAAACCTTAACTTGTTGGTCCATAAGCACAAGGACACTATACTGCAGAGCCAGATTCCTTCTTAACCAACACACTACACTACATCTCTCTCTCTCTCTTTCCAGAAAAACTGTCCTTAATGACCAGAAGAAAAATGATAAGAGAAAAGCATGAACAAAATAGAGAGGAAGCCAAGAAATATGATTTGCTTCTGGAACCTGTCTGGACCTTAGGATAATCAGAGGTTTAAGTGAGAAAGGTAGGTCATGGTTGAGAGTTGAAGGGCCAAACTAGCAGTAGGATAAGAGTATAGATTTTGGAAACAGAATAAAGATCCCAAGAAGGGTGTTGATGGCCATTTGCTCTTGGTGTTGAGGAAGACAGAGAAATCAAAGATGACCTTGAGGTTTGTAATTCCAGTGATCAGAAAGATAAAATGCAAATTAATCAAGATGGAAAAAAAAGAGAAATTAAATTTTCTTTCAATTAAAGTCAAACATTTATTGAGCCCTAATACAAACAAATGTGTTTGACGTGGTGAGAGATGTGATGATGAAAAAGACATGGTCCCTAGAAGGAGAGGGTAATGTTGTATTTCTGGGCTTGAGTTTGAGGTATTTTGAGAAACTTAAGAAAAAAAAATACTTAGGGGTGCGGGGTGGCTCAGTCAGTTAAAGGACCAACTTTGGCTCAGATTATGATCCCATAGTTCATGGGTTTGAGCCCCGCGTCAGGCTCTGTGCTGACAGCTCAGAGTCTGGAGCCTGCTTTGGATTCTGTGTCTCCCTCTCTCTCTGCCCCTCCCCAGCTCACACTCTGTCTCTGTCTCCGTCTCTGTCTCTCTCTCTCTATATATATATATTTTTTTTTAATTTAATAAAAGAGAAAAAATACTCAAGGTACCAGTTTTGTTGTCCTCTATAAAGAAGTACAGATTAAAGGAATGGAAAGATAACATTACCCAAGGATGAATATACTACCTACTGCCATTTCCTCTTAAAATATGGGCTATTTTCTACACAAAGAGCTTTGGACTAGGAATCAAATTACCTGAATTATTATTTTTTTTTTATTCTCCATACCTAAAAATATTTTATGACCTTGCAAACTGGATTAACCTCTATAAAAGGATGATGAACCAAGTAAAATTTGAAGCTGCTTTTGGCAGTTCAGCTGACCCCCTGAAAGAAGAGACTCAGATTTTCACATGTGTAAAGGATATGTTATCTTGGGACATGTCTCTGTTAGGAGACATCTACATTACACTGCGGTAATGTGATTTTGTGTCAGCTTGACTGGGCTAAGGATGCCCAGATAGCTTGTAAAACAGTATTTCTGGCCTTGTCTATGAGGGTGTTTCTGGATGAACGTTTCACTCTTACCGATGAGGGTGATATCGTCCAATCCATTAAGAGCCTGAAAAGAACAAAAAGGTGGAGGAAGGGACATGTTCTCCTGTCCTTAGACATTGACTCTCCTTGTGCTCGGGCCGTCAGTCTCATCTAGGGACTTACACATCTGGACTTGGATTCGATTACACCACCAGCTTTCCTGGCTCTCCAGTTTGTAGATGGCAGATCATGAGAGTTCTTGGCCTTCGTCATGGCATAAGCCAAGTCCTATCATAAATCTTCTCCCGTTGGTTCTGTTGCTCTGGGAGAATTCTGACTGATGCAGGTAACAGCCTCAACATGTCACTGCCTCAACACAACAAAATGTTTTTTCCTCGGATACAGAACATTATTCCAAAAAGAAAATTTGCATTTGGGTACATCTTTGGGATAATGGATTTTCAGACAGTAACTCCGTGATTCGGACCCTGATCCACACGCTGAATACACTGTCTTTCCCAGTTGCCATGAGAGAAAAGAGGGAGCTGGTAGTTTGAACAGTCTCAATTCAATGCTGCGGTTTGCAAGTGACACACGTTTCTACTCACTTCTACTCACATTTTATTGGATAGATGTAGCCACATGGCCGCTTACCGTCAAGAGGGCTGAGAAACATTCACTCTCATATACACGGCCTTAGGGAAAAACTGAATATATTTGTGAATATAAATAACACAGGCTGCCATGCTTATTCAATAGTTGAAAAAGCAGAATGGATCCTTTCTCACTTGAAAATTTTTCTGGTTCTAAACGAAGTTTTATTGATAGCTCTGCAACAATTCACTTCGCTGTCCCCCAAATCTCTCCCTTTCCCCATCTGATCCATTAGAACATACCTTCGAAAGCAGAGCCTCCATCAGAATATGGTATAACATGACACTGTAACCTTTTCCCCTCCAGAAAACCACCCTTTATGAATAAAACATGGGCGACCTTTAAAAACTTAGCAGTTGTACTAGGTGATTGCATATTAACAAGCTTTTTGAAGAAATAGGACAGGCACTGTATGTTTCAGTTAAGGATAGATAATAGAACTATTCAAATAATTTATTATTTTATTTAATACAAGGAAAGGCAACAACTATTTCTCAAGCCCTGCTTACACTTCTCTGAGTGTAATTGCACGTGACTCTTCACGTACCTTAATTGTGCCTTTCCTTGTAAATTGAAGATTGCGTGGAAATATCCGTTCTTCTTTCCCACTTGAATTTTTCTGGTTTTGGTTAAGTATCTCTGACCATTCTGAGGTGTGCTAAGTAGCAAGCAGAAAAACGCAGAGTTATGTGCCGTGGAGTCGAATCTCCTGACTTCTAAACACAAACATTCGGATTTCACAGTACCTGGCAATATAGAAGATACTCAATAAGTAATCATTGGATGGGAAGGGCTTTCTTGAAGGTTGAACTAAGATTTAGCATGTTAGCAGACCCTGTCCATGTTGTCAGGGAATATTTGATCAAATTACAGAAAAAAAGAGGTTTAAGTTGGGTTCAATGGGCTCACTGAGTTGGGGAGAAAAAGTAGAAGGGGGGAGACTGAGTTGAAGAAGATTGAATTCACTCCTCAGTCACGAATGAAGAGACGTCTGCTCAAGGTAGTGTTTCTGGTTAACCGTTTAGGAGAATTATTTTCAAACCAGAGTTCTAGCGTTTTAAAGGGTATCTCATGGGGAAACGGGGGTCTTCACTAAGGGAAGTTTTTTAGCATTTGCCTGTTTATAAGAAAACAGCTTGGGACACCCGGCTGACTCAGTCGGTTAAGTGTCTGACCTCGAATCAGGTCATGATCTCACAGTCCATGAGTTCGAGTCCCGCGTCGGGCTCTGTGCTGACAGCTCGGACCCTGGAGCTTGCTTGGGATTCTGTGTCTCCCTCTCTCTCTCTGCCCCTCTCCCGCTCAGGCTCTGTCTCTCTCTCAAAAATAAATAAACATTAAAAACTTTTTTAATTAAGAAGAAAAACAGCTCAACACAAAATTTAATTTATGCAATTTCTACTGATTTAAAAAAAATGTTGGACAACCATTGCCTCAGAATATGAGAAATGATCTCTTAGGCAAAACAGGAGGCAATGGTGCCCCCCAACAAAATGAGATGTGAGGTACAAAGATATGTGCCTTTCTTCTTCGTCAGTCTTGGTCCCACCTTCTCTCCAAAATCTGCAAATATGGGTTTTGTTAGCAGCAGTGACATCCTGGGATCCAGAGGCTCAGGACCTTATTCTGGTCTAGGTAGACTCCAAGGGGCTTGGGGTATCCGTATGATACCCACTGACCATTGGCAACAAAGCATAGAACTTTAGAAATAGCCCAATACCACCAGATGCACTTGAGACGGCTCTATGTGAGTTGTATTACACAGGACAGTTTTATCATTCTCCCCTGGTGATAAATGTGTAGGGTTGAAAAGCTCTTTCAGAGACACTGATTACACCACAGTCAAATGCTCCACTTCTCCATCCCTTAGATTTTTTTTTAAAGTTTATTTATTTATTTTGGAGGGGGGGAAGAGAGTGTGCATGAGTGGGGGAAGGGCAAAGAGAGAGGGAGCGAGAGAATCCTCAGCCGGCTCCGCGCCGGGCGCGGAGTCTGATGTGGGGCTCAAACTCACCACCCCGAGATCGTGACCTGAGATGAAGCCAAGAGTCAGCCGCTTTGGGCCAACTCAGTTGGTTGAGCGCCTGACTTAGGCTCAGATCACGGTCTCATGATTCCTGAGTTCGAGCCCCCATTGGGTCTGTGCCAACACCTCAGAGCTTGGAGCCTGTTTCGGATGTTGCGTGTGTCTCTGTCTGACCCCCCCCCCCCCGCTTCGTCTCTCTCTGTCTCTCAAAAAAAATGAAT
>NW_026057582.1:129290863-129326010 GCF_023721935.1 Panthera uncia
TAAAATAATGAGTGAACAAATAAAGATGATATATTACCAGTCGGTAAATGGAAACCTTGTGGAAAAAATGCCATAGTAACCCAGGGGGATATATATCACTGATAATTATTTTGTTCAAAGAATCCCTCAAGAAGCAAAAAAAAAAGGGGGGGGATAGGAGCAGACTTTCATGTTTTGAATGGATACAGAGTAGTGGGCAGGCCATTTCAGATGGGATATCCAAAGAGGAAAGGGGAATCTGACTTGGCAAGACTAGGGTCCAAGAAGAGATGTTTGTGATCTGTCGCGAGAGTAAAAAGTCTAGGTTACGTAAAATACTATAAGGGTAAATGAACTGTCATCTTTCCTGATTTTGATATTTAGGAAGAGAAGAACCACTGAGAAAAGAAAATGTGAAATTTAAAAGCAAAATCAAGTTCCTGGTAAGATCTGTGCTCACTGTCATCGAAACAGTTACTCTGGCTTCAAAAGGTCAAAGATGGCTGACAAAAAAGAAGTATCATGAGCAATAAGGATCCTATTCATTGCCAGGATCCCGTAAAAAGGTGATGGCATCCTAGGGTCAAAACCCCAAAACATATCCATCATTTTTTCACATTGCATATGGGTCCCTTTTTTTTTTCTGTAACTATTCTTTTTTTAAAAGTTTTTAAAATAATAATTATTTTTTTTTTGAGAGAGCGCACGTGAACAGGGGAGAGGCAGAATGAGAGAGAGAGAGAGTGAATATTAAGCGGGTTCCCCTCCCAGCACGGAGCTCAACACGGGGCTCTATCTCATGACCATGGGATCGTGACGCGAGCCAAAATCAAGAGCCAGACGCTTAACCAACTGAGCCACCCAGGCACCCCTTTGTAACTATTCTTTAATGGGATGAGGCGGCACTATAATTTTCATTAAACCATTAATTCCAAGCAATTGCCTAATGAGATCACAGTGTATGAGAAAAACACAGTGTGCAATTTTACATGTGGTCATTGAAACTATAGAATAAAACACAGGATGTAGAGGGTTAACAGCACGATGGGCTACTTGCTGGTGAAGGCCTTCATATTATGGAACATTGATGGATGGTCATTGAAAATGTGATAGGCTTTGGGATTTAATTAGAAAGTAATGTAAACTAAAATGCTTGATTACGAAATTATAAAACAGTTGCATTAAATTTGACTTGTCATGTCATTCAAACATATTTGTCTTGTTTTCCTTCTGTATTGGGGTTTGGACAACTTCAGCGGCTACCTTGCTTTTTATTTATTAGCTGTTTCTTCACAGGATGCTATTTGACCTTATTTATGATATTATTGCACTGTTTGGAAAGAGTTTCCTCTTTCATGTATGGCTCCGGTGCAAAGGGTGCAAAAAAGCATCTAAAGACTTTATGGCCAGGTGTTCAAGATGCCTTTGGATAATTCAGGAGAAGTGACAGAAGTTGTGAAGGCAAGGCGGGCATGCTCAACCATGGCATAGTTTGAGGACAGAAAAGTTGTACCCGAAAGACAATACAACTAACTAAATAAGTGACTTGTGCTGCTCGGATGCTAAATGTTATTATGTAAATGTGAGCGTATATAGCAGGGTGAGGTTGCATCTTTTTACATCAAGTAGGTACGACTTGGGTGTTCATTGGTTCACTTGTTAAACGTTTATTGAGCACGTATTCTGTTCTCAGAACTGTGTCAAGGTCTAGGGACATAGAGATAAATGGAGCAGAAGTAGACTAAAGTCCAGCAAAGACGACAGGCAAAGAAACACACAAGTAAATGCAAAGGGATGGCACACCTGGGTGGCTCCGTCGGTTGACCATCTGGCTTCGGCTCAGGTCATGATCTCACGGTTCGTGTGTTCGAGCCCCACGTCGGGCTCTGAGATGGCAGCTTGGAACCTGGAGCCTGCTTCGGATTCTCTGTCTCCCTCTCTCTCTGCCCCAGCTTGTGCTCTCTCTCTCTCTCTCTCTCCTCTCTCTCAAAAATAAACACTTTTTTAAAATAAAAAAAAAAAGATAAATGCAAAGTGATAAGTGAACTGTTCGAAATATAGAGGGAATTTTCAGAAAAAAAAGTCCTCTGACCAAGACCCAGAGGCAGGAGTAGAGGTCAATGCAAAGGTTTGGAGGTGGGAAAGGGAATATCATTCCACCCTCTTTCCCATTTCCCAATCCTCTTACAGTGTAGCATGTAGTTATGTGTGGCTTCAGTTCACAGTGTGAACTTTGGGGTGTGAGGCAGGGATCAGCCATCCTCTGTCTTTACTTTTCTTGTTTTTTGTTCTTTCTCTGTCTCTCTCTGTCTCTGTCTCTGTCTCTCTCTCTGCTAAAATACAGTTGGGAAAAACAATGATGTCATTGAGGGAGGTGGAACTTTTAGGACATTCTTGGGAATTTTTCAAAGCACTTGAAACTAGAATCTACCCCAACAGGCAAACACTAATATGCTTAGAGAATGAACAGTTATCTGTGAAAAAAAAATGAAGATCATCACAGACATTTTTTTTTTTAAATAGAGAGTGTCACGTTTCAACACACAAGAATGCCCTTTTCTTTTGCTGTCACAAATATTTAGCTATGATAATTTCTGCCAAAATAAAAAGGTTTTCAACTGGTTCTTAATTCGCTCACGCAATCCAGCGCGACCTGGTCGAACTAATGCAGCTGCCATATTTGAGCTGAGCTTGGAGGCTGTATAATGGTTCCTAAAGATAGATAATGATGAATGTTATGGATTTGTGCATTGAGGTTTAAGATTGCCCTGTGCCGCCCTGAGCCTCCTTACAAATACAAATAGTACAAAGAGTTTAAGGTGGCAGGGGTGTGGGTGGGGGAACATTGGGCCTGACTGGTGAAAAGCTTTCCTCTTTTCGTGAAGAACAAACCTCTATCAGATGTGTTGAAATCTCCCACTTGACCCTTGTTTAACCTTCAGCCCAAAATGCACAAAGTAAGATAGAGCTAATCCCAGAAAGTAGGTTTAAACAAACAGGCCCACAGTCTACAACGTCTTTGAGAAGTCTGATTTTCCCACTTTCCTCTCACACAAGCTGTTTAGGAAACAAGAAGCTTATGACTCTGAGGTAGGTAATGAAGCCCTTGTTGGGGAGGCTGTAAAACTCGCCACAGCTATTTGACCACCAGTGTCCAAAATATCTGGTTTCCTGCTGCCTGGCTTTCCCTGAGCGAAACTGGAAACTTCTGCCAACTCTTCATGGATTTTCGCAACGTGTAAGAGTTTTAAAATTTCTGACAGCAATATCTTAAATAATTAACTTCAAGAATCTTCATTTATTTACTTGGTAACTTTTTTTTAAGTTTATTTTTTTTTAATACTGAGAAGGGGGAGTGCAGGGAGAGAGAGAGAGAGAGAGAGAGAGAGAGAATCCCAAGCAGACTCCACTCTTGGACGTGGGGCTCCAACTCACAAACCCTTAAGATGGTGACCTGAACTGAAATCAAGAATCAGTCACTTAACTGGGGTGCCTGGGTGGCTCAGTCAGTTAAGGATCCGACTTTGGCTCAGGTCACGATCTCACGGTCTGTGAGTTTGAGCCCCGCGTCGGGCTCTGTGCTGACAGCTCAGAGCCTGGAGCCTGCTTCAGATTCTATGTCTCCTTCTCTCTCTGCCCCTCCTCAACTTGTGTCTCTCTATGTCTCTCAAAAAAATAAATCAGTATTAAAAAATTATTAAAAAAAAAGAACCACTTACTTAACTGACTGAGCCCCTACTTGGGAATTTTTTCAATAGTTTGATATTTTAAAAAAATGACAATGGTTGTTCTTCTTTATAGCTAACCAATAGCTGTTCTTATTTTAAGCTCCTTTTGGGTTAAAGCTGGAGGTTTCTATTGTAGGTAAAGAGAAGAAATGTGAGCCATTTCCTACTCGGGATGACCTTTTCGTTAATACTAAAATTTACCTGATGTTTATGCTGTAACAAAAGATGTAGGAAACTGATTGTTCTGATTACATTTTGAAGATATGAAATCAGAATTATAATGCAAAATTATCCATTAGTTGTGGATATTATATATATTTGGATATAACTAATATTTTTGCGTTGACTGGCTAATGAAATCTATAGATGTTTGCACCAAAAAAAAATACATAGATTAACACTCATCCATACACACTTATGCCAAGTTTGGCACTCATCAAATCCTTTTGACTTTATCATGAATTTTAACTATATGTATTTACCTGTGTGTGTGTGTGTGTGTGTGTGTGTGTGTGTGCTTTTGCTTTGAAGGTTTTCATAAAAACCTGCATGTTTCATGAACCATCCAACTCTGAATTCTGCATTTGCCCTGTAAGCCCAATTTGTGAAAAAATTCCTGTTTGTGGAATGTTCACTGCTTTTCTTTTGTCAATGATGATAGGACAGGGATGCAAACACTTTGGAACTGATTTAAAGACGAATACTTGCTCTGGGATATAAAAGATTCATTTATTTCTCCTCTGGCCCAAACACGGGAAAGGCACGGAAAAGAGCATGGAGTTCTTTGGGGATGTGAATGGAAGACACAAGACGAGCAAGTTGCTGTTGAGGCACTGAGGGTGTGAACTGAGCAGGGTGCACATCACGGGAATAAGTCCATGAAAGCACCACATTTCAGTGGTCTTGACCCCCAACCTCTCATTCACAATCTGCAGGAAATAAACAAAGAAACAGTACTGGGAAGTACTGATCTCCAACAGGGACTGAAAAGAAAGTAGACCATAGGATTGATAATTCCTAACATGGTCCTTCTAGAGCAGGAAGCTTTAAAAATATTGTTTTTAATATTTTTGCTTATTTTTGAGAGAGAGAGAGAGACAGAGAGAGAGACAGAGAGAGAGATAAAGCATGAGCAGGGGAGGGGCAGGGAGAGAAAGAGACACAGAATCCAAAGCAGGCTCCAGGCTCTGAGCTGTCAGCACAGAGCCCGACGCGGGGCTCAAACTCACGGACTATGAGATCATGACCTGAGCTGAAGTCGGACACTTAACCGACCAAGCCACCCAGGCAGCTCGCCAGTTTGTTATTTTAAGTATTCTAATGGATTGTGGAATTTTGAATCTGAAAGGAACTGGTGTCATCATCCTGGTCTGATATTTTAGGGCAAAGATCTGTATACTGGTGAGGCAAATTTGTACTCCTCTCTGGGTATTTTCTCAGGTGACTACTCCTTTTGGAAATTTATTGCTTGCCCATTCTAAGTCTGTGTTTCTCCCCTTCCCAATCCAGACTTGGGATTTGGGTTGTGCATCTAGCTCATAGGTACATGATATAGTTGGTTTTCTCACTGCATATGAAGATATCACATTTTAAGATATTTTGTTGACTTGCCTAAGTTCATGCTGGTGGTGGTCCGACATGTGACAAAAACCTGGTTCTTTTTCTCCCAGCCCCTCCTCTTGCTAATAAACTGCTCCCTGTCGTATGTGTGATATCTACGTGTTATGCTAGATAGCACTTCAAGCCTTTTGGGAAAATATCCGAGGAAGTTCAGAGTCAACAACTATTTTTTTTTTTTCTGTGTAAATTATCAATGGAAAAACACCCTCTGCAGCTCTATAGTACTCCCTCATGAAATTTAGTTCAAGCAATTATAGATTTGCCGTTAGCTAATGCTAAGACTGAATTGTGTTTTTTCCCCCCGCACATATAAGATTCTGAACTAGTGGAAAATACTTAAGAAGCTATGTCTTTAACATTTTGAGTCTAAAATTTTGTATTAATTCAACTGATAACTATTTATTAAACAACTACTATGTGCTGGTTGCCATCTGTCTTACTCTGTATTTCCCTAGAGACAAACTCTTAGACAATAGTTTATATGCTACTTTTTTGTTAGGGAATATAACCCTGGGAAAGTAACACAAAGGGAAAAGAATAAGGAAGGGAAAAGGGAAGAGCCCGTACGAGGGTCTCTTCCTAAGCCAGCTACTACATTCTAACAGATTGCGCATAACTGTTCTCCAAGAGATCTTTCAAACGGCTGTGTCTCGGGGCGCCTGGGTGGCTCAGTCGGTTACGCGTCCGACTTCGGCTCAGGTCATGATCTCGCGGTCCGTGAGTTCGAGCCCCGCGTCAGGCTCTGTGCTGACTGCTAAGAGCCTGGAGCCTGTTGCAGATTCTGTGTCTCCTTCTCTCTCTGCCCCTCCCCTGTTCATGCTCTGTCTCTCTCTGTCTCAAAAATAAACGTTAAAAAAAATTTAAAAATAAATGAATAAATAAATAAACGTTTAAAAAATTTTTTTAAAAATAAATAAACGGCTGTGTCTCGTGATGGTCCACCCTGGGGGAGGAATCAGCAAGACTCTATCCACTTGGTCTGGGACCCTATTGGTCAACAGTTGGTGCACCCAGCACTAATTTATCCGCGTTCCCGGATTACACATGCCTCCGTCTCAATAGTGAAGCCTTGGAGAAGGATGGGTAAGAAAAGAAATTCTCTCAGGTCGTGTGCCCCTGAGACACTGGGTGGAGTCATCCCAGAACTGGTTTTTCCAGCGTTTGCTGAAAATCAGAAAAAGGAGCCAAAGGTCTTGGACACCAGTGAGGCTTGATAGCATCTGATTCATATGCTGAGAAAACAACAGTAAGAGTTTCTCCTTCCAAGGAGGATAATGATTCAACATGAGTCCCACACCACCAACAAAAAACCCTACAACAGCTCTGGAAGTTCCACCACAGCGATTCTCGGAGACTACGTAGGAGGGCAAATGAATGCCATTTATTGAAAGAGAAAATGATAGCTCATGGCAGTTATGAAGTCAAAAAAGAGATTAGGTAGAGGAGAGAGGGAAGAGTGTTTTAAGGTGAGGGAACAGAATGTATAAAATTACAGATAAGAGTGGTCATAACTAGGGAGAAATGGAGAATACAAGGGCTCCATCCAAAGCGTGTAGACTGCATGTGTAGCAATAAAAAACATTTCTACGTGTAGGCAAATTTGTTTATTGCCAAAGAGGTATTGCAAAAGCATGTTGCAGCTATAACCTATACGTGTGTTACCTACAGGAGAAAGAAAATAGATGTATTTAAAGGAGGGAGAGAGAATATCTCACTGTCTACCCATCCAGGTTCCATCAAATATTCTTTTTTTTTTTTTAAATGTTTATTTACTTTTGCGAGAGACAGAGACAGAATGCGAGTGCGTTGGGGCAGAGAGAGAGGGAGGTGCAGAATCCGAAGCAGGCCCCAGGCTCCGAGCTGTCAGGACAGAGCCCGACACGGGGCTCGAACTCACAGACTGTGAGATCACGACCTGAGCCGAAGTCGGACGCTCACCCGACTGAGCCACCCAGGCACCCCAAATATTCTTATTATAATATAATAACGATAATTAATAAGGATGATAGACAACCATTTGTACTTGAGGTAAAAGACTAATTGTTGCTTATTTTCTTCTGGTAGTGGGACTATTGAATTAATCACACCCCTGATGAATTACCGGAACAGGGTCAGGCTACTGTAGGGATCCCTGGCTTTTGCAGCTGTTTAGGATTGTTCTTATTGTGAACTTTGATAGCCTGGTAAAGACAAAATTAAGGAACTGATGGAAGATGGGAAAACGAAAACTTTTCCGACTTGTTCTTTAAAAATGTGCCTTTACTTGCGTATTCATGAGTTTCGGATATGTATACATGTATTACTGTTATTCTTGATCAAGGACCAATTGCTTTTTAAAGAGGTCCCTAAGCAAGGCAGGCAGGAAAAAAAAAAGAAGAATAGGATTTCTTCTCCCTGATTTTGGTGGATTGAAGCCAGGAACCTAATGACAATTTAATGCGTTTCATCGTGTCATGTAGAAATACAACACGCATTAATGTGAAAAGAGAAAGAGTCTCCCGCGTCAGGTTAGGGAATTGGAAAATGCATGTTCCTTAGTCAGTGAAATCTTCCTGGTTGGTTTGCTTGTTTGCTGTTTAGCATAGAAATCCAATGTGACAACTTCAACTAGTTTAGAAATTTGGTGTAAGTATCCTGTTCTGGATGTGATTTGTTCAGTCCATTTATTCCTACAATGCTGCTGAACTAATTCTATGGTACAAACTCCCTTCAGTGATTTCCAATTCTCTAAATGACCCCCCGATTCCTTATTATGATGATGGCAACATAACTTTGTAAAATGGACATTGCCTTTCTACATGGACAAAATGCCATATGGTTGGAAAAATATTAAGAGCTGCCGTCATGCTTCGCTGCTCAACGTTGGTAAGCGTCTCAAAATAGTGGTAACTTTGTCATTGTTGCTTATGAATTTGGCAAAGTAACTTGATCTTTTGTTCATCCACTGGGTATTAACGCGTAGCAAACAGCCTAATTATGTTAGGGAAAATTCCATAAGCCCCAGCGTATCTTTCCACAGTAGCAAACACACTGTGGTCATTATGGCCGAAACTGTGAGATTCCTTGGCTGACGCTAGCATAATGTCTGATGACATCAGGGGCTTTTGGCGGTCCTGTTGTTACAAACTGACAGCATTTTAATGGCATGCAAGAACCAGACAGTTCTGCCCGGTGGTATTTTCCTACATTCGGAAGAACCGTGTGTTAGCACAGCTCATCATTACGTGAATTTAGATGGAAAATGAATCCTATCTTGTCCCTTGAAATATAATGACAGGACCACGCTGTAATATGTCTACCATATGAGACAGCTGTCAGTCTCTCCCTAGCCAGTGTTATAAAGCTGTTCTAGGGGCGCCTGGGTGGCTCAGCCTGTTGAGCGGCCGACTTCGGCTCGGGTCATGATCTCGAGGTCTGTGAGTTCGAGCCCCGCGTCGGGCTCTGTGCTGACAGCTCGGAGCCTGGAGCCTGTTTCGGATTCTGTGTCTCCCTCTCTCTGACCCTCCCCCGTTCATGCTCTGTCTCTCTCTGTCTCAAAAATAAATAAACGTTAAAAAAAAAATTTTAAGCTGTTCTACTCCACTGGCTAAACATATTCATTCTGTGCGGAGTACCTCGAAGGCTGAAGTTGCTGGTATACAGTTGGCTCCCAGAACTGTCTCTGGGACTTGTCGTGGGGGGTGTGGGGAGGGGGGCTAATATTACCTCTGAGCTAGGTGAGAAAGACGGAGTTGTGTACGAGGAGATCAAAATACGATATTTATTCCAGTTGGGGTTGGAGAGTACTGATTCAGGCCTGGTATCCAAGTGTTTTTTTCTCATCGCGCACTCTGGAGTTCAATCTGCCATCCCCGGGACAGACAGCGCCGGAAAGCAGGGAGCTGGGCCAGGGACAAGACCTTCTCTGCTAAGCCAGCCGTAAGTTCAAGAAGGACCGGTCCCTTTGCGGGCAGGCAGGGAAACCACTAAGCGAGAGGGGTTCAGTTCCTTCTTCCAACATCAGGCGTCGCATAAAGGCACTTCACCCCTAGCGAGGAGGGAGTAAGGAGAAGACGGACAGTTGTCCTCTGGGCCCCTCTCCAGGAAGGGGACGGGATCCTTTTCCCTGCTGCCAACACCCAGGGGATAAGAGAAGCCTGCCTTGAAGACCTTCTGTACCTTTCATAAACCGTGCCGTGCTACACAAACATGACCGAGGACAAGATGCCTGAGTCATTGGCCATTTAGGCAGGGCGGTTTTTAACTGCCTGGTAATTCCAAGAATGCTTGAGAAGCAGCTCCCTTTTCGCGCCGTCCCGTCAACAGCTCCCCGTCGCCTTCTGGATAAAATCAAAGCCTGTGGGCATTAAATCCAGTGCCCTCTGGCATCTGGCCTGCTTCACCTCACCTACTTGTCTCCTCCGTTCCCACCTGTACCCTAACCTGCAGTCCTACGGGATGATAGCCGGGTCCCCAGAACAGGCCACGCTGTGTTTCTGGGGAAGCTTTGCACAGACTGTGTCCTCAGTCTTTGTTGGGCTCAAATGAAATTACCGCCATTAATATGCCCATTTTGTAGATAAGCAATCTGATGTGCGATTACAAGGATTGCTCAAGGTCACACGGTAGGTGCTGGTGTTGAGAAGTAAACCCATTTGTATCACTCCAGAGACCAAGCTCTTTATCTCTGGGCTATAGCCTCTGAATTTAAAGCAGCTTTAAGACGTTCAGGAATAGCAGGCACTTAACAAATATTTGTCTCCCCCATCGCCAAAATATGAATTTTAGTGATTTATAAATAAATCTATAAATTATCCAATCTAAATAATCTATACGTTTATAAATAGATCTATTCCTATGATCGATATTTCAAATTTTATATAGACATCAATAATAGTTCACTTTAAGTTTCCACTATCGGAGTCTGGATAACTTTAGTAAGCTTCCAGATTGTCTGAAATTTGTGAACAATAAGAATAGAAACATCTATTTTCTGTGAATCAGATGCCAGCTATGAGAAACTGATATCAACCTGAATAATCCCAAAGTTTTAAATCATATTTGATCTACGTTCTCCTAACATCAAGACTTTTTTCGCAAAATATGTTCTTCGTGACTCAAGAACTCCTGCATTGTCTCTAAGAATTCTACTCCATACATGATATCATTTAAATAATACAACTACTGGGGAAAATAAACTGATAAAGCTAATTCAATAGAGCCAATCAATGCTGTTATGTTTTTAAAATGAAGCTTATTGGATTAATTTTATTATAAAATCACATTGTATTGTAAAAAAAATTTGGAAACCACTTAAAAGTATCAAAGAAAAGAAATATCCATAATCATATTGCCTACAGATGACTTCGGCCAGTATCTTGGTATCAATCTTTCAAATTTTATTTATTTATTTAGCCTTTGTTTCATCCATAATATCCTTCTCTATCTAGACCTTTGAATTCTGCTTTATCACTTAGCAATTTGTCATTTCCCCATTACTACAAACAATTCATAAACAAAAATTTAATTCATCATTCCACTCTGAGGATACTTCCTAATTTACTTACCATTTCCCTACTGGATGTTTTCTTATACCCTGATTTTGGCCACTATCCATAACCTGATATTGGTCACTATGGGACATCAGGCACGAAACTTTATTTCTTTGCCTCAGATGATGTCCTTAGATTGTATTCTAAACACTGAAATGGCTGGATCAGTGGGCATCCTATTTTAATTTTTTTTTTTTTTTACCGTTTATTTATTTTTGAGACAGAGAGAGACAGAGCATGAACGGGGGAGGGTCAGAGAGAGAGGAAGGCACAGAATCCGAAACAGGCTCCGGGCTCTGAGCTGTCAGCACAGAGCCCGACGCGGGGCTCGAACCCACGGACCGTGAGATCACGACCTGAGCCGAAGTCGGACGCTCAACCGACTCAGCCACCCAGGGGCCCCTAGTGCGCATCCTATTTGAAAGGCTCCTGACACAGGTTGTCCATCTGCTTCATGAAACATAAGAGAATGTGTCAGTTTCCACTCATGCTAGTTCTTTCCTTGAGTCTCTAAGTTATGTTTTCTAAGTCTAGAATTAAAACAACAACAACAATAACAACACACGGTCCTCGGTCCATGCTTCCTATTCTGTAACCTTCATGATGCCTTGGTTTTGGTTTTGAGACTGAAGTATGAGGGCGCTTGGCATGAACCTGTCGGTTGCCATGCTCTTCAGGAAGACCAACTTTGTTGGCTTACGTGAAATCAAACATGAAAGGAAGGAACGAGAGTTAAGCGGGCAGACTACTGTCAATCATTTTCTTCTTCGATGTGTCCTCTCTCTCTCATGATTTCCTGCTCCGTGCACTGCCCGTGAGTGACAACCACCACCGTAATCTACAGGAGCAGAGAGAAAAATTAAAAAGTAGGTCAAAGACGTGGGTGTGCCTGCGTGGAGAGGTGGTGTGTATAGATGTGTGGAATGGAGCGTGTGTGCGTGTGTGCGTGTGCGTGTGCGCGTGTGTGAGACAGGGTGTCACCAAGAGGTGGAAATGGGGGATTAGGAAAAAAAGATTGAGATGACTTCTATGACATAGAAATCATTTGACCTAAGGCTAAGTGTCTGATCACTTGGAAACTAGTGGAAACACAGACTTAGTCTCTGGGTCTAATGAAATAATATTAGTCACTACATTTGCCTTTCCATATAGTCTTTTCCCCACATACATTCTCTTTTTGAGATGGGTCACTTATCCAAGTTTGAATAGTTATCTTTGCAGCAAAAAACTGAGAGATAGGACCGTTTGGAGATCTGGGAGGACGAGTTACAAAACTACAGTCCACCATGTGTAAGTGCTTATTGGTAAAGGCAAACAATTAACCTGCAGGTTAGGAGATTTGTGGCTCGCTCATCTTGAGCTGTGAAATACACTTACGTTACCCCTACATTTAGTGTCAAGATTTAGCATCTACCGTCTGTTGCTGTTGGCTTTTTGTTGTATAATATTAAAATTACTGTACTTTTAATTATCTGCGTCTTTCTCTCTCTCTCTTTTTTTTTTTTTTTTTTTTGAGAGAGTAGACATAGGTGCATGCGTGGGGGAGGGGCAGAGCGAGAGGAAGAGGGAGAATCTCAATACGCTCCATGCCCAGCGAGGGGCCCCTTGAGTCTTGACCTTGATATCATGACCTGAGCTGACATCAAGAGTCAGACACTTAACAGGTTGAGCCACCCAGCCGCCCACGTTTCTAGTTTTCTGAATCTCATTTTAGAATCATGATACTTCAGTTAGCTGCATCCGTAACGCATCTAAAAAACTATGTCACCAAAGCATTTCTGTCACTCTTTTTTTTTTCCAGCATTTTATTTATTATTTTTGAGAGACAGAGAGAGACAGAACGTGAGCAGGGGAGGGGCAGAGAGAGGGAGACAGAATCTGAGGCAGACTCCCAGCTCAGAGCTGTCAGCACAGAGCCCGACGCAGGGCTTGAACCCACAGACTGTGAGATCATGACCTGAGCCGAAGTCGGACGCTTAACGGACTGAGCCACCCAGGCACCCCGGCACTTCTGTATCTCTTAGGCATGGGTGAAATCTACCTGATATTTTGAAATCTGGATGCTTATCCCCTGAGCTGTTTTTTTTTTTTTTTCAGGAGTCCCCATCTCTTGTATTATACTGTGCGTTGTTTTCTTCAGCCGTCAGGTTTGCTTACATACGGACTGAATGCTCCATTTTAATTTTAATCCCTAGAATAAATGATGATTTGAATGTGCGGCCCACCTGTAGTTTCAAAGGAAGATGACAGTTCCGGTACATAAAGTAAAAACAAAAACATGTTCTGCAAATCACACGTGCTGACACGCACACGGCAATTTATATGGCTATGTGTCTCTTTTTTTTTTTAATTAATGAATTTATTTGGAGAGAGAGAGAGATCACGATCAAGGGAAGGGTAGAGGAGGGGGAGGACAGAGATTCCCAAGCAGGCTCCATTGTCAGCTCAGAGCCCAACACGGGGCTTGAACTCAGGAACCGTGAGATCATGACCTGAGCAGAAACCAAGAGTTGGATGCTTAACTGAATGAGCCACCCAGGTGCCCCTGGCCATGTGTTTCTTAACTGAGACGAGAACTTTACCATAGGCTGGATAATCTGAAACACACTGTACTTTTTGGAGGCTATGGGTTGTATTTCTAGGAACAAGTGGGTATTCTCACATAGCTGTACAATTAGCTTTAGAGACTTCACACATAAATACATTTCTGGTCCTACTTGTCTATTTCCTGCCGCTGGTAGATCTCATCACTGCCAGTGGTTCCGAAGTAGAAAATTAGACATTTGTGGTCTATCGATTACGTCACCTTTGTTTTTGTTGTTGTTTTGGTTTCTGATGTACACAGAATAAATCAGGGTTTCAAAACGAGAATATTTTAAAATGAGAATGTTATCCTTATAACATGTCTGAATCACAAAGGTTTGTCAAAATAGTCACAGATACAATGGGTCTCATGATGTTTCCTGCTAAACTTCTAAAAATTAGAAGTTTGCAGTTAATAAGGCTAATACTACTTAGGCTAGGGCTCATAAAGCTTACTGACCATTTGTTGTATGAAAAATAATATTCTTTTTTGTTGGGCAGGGGGCAGGGGATAAGGCAGACATCACCATGCCCCTTGTGTAGCACAGGAACTCTTTGGTAAGCAACTCCTGTTCTAACTCTGAATGTCACCTTTGGTCACTCCCTCCTATCTAACTGTGCTTTCCCCAGGGTGATTCATGCTGACTGTTTCCTATCCCTTGCCTTGCCTAACACTTCTCGGACTGAAATATAAGGCCTCCCCCAGATTTCTATTTTTCCTCCAGGACCTAGTCACAGGTTGGCCAGGTCTTTTCCAAGCAATTCATGGCTTTCTCCTTTGCGATACCAACAACACTGGGGCGCCTGGGTGGCTCAGTCAGTTAACCATCTGATGTTGATTTCAGCTCAGGTCACGATCTCATGGTTTTGTGTGTTCCAGCCCCCTTGTAGGAGGCTATGCTGGCAGAATCCTCCTTGGGATTCTCTCTCACTCTCCCTCTCTCTCTGCCCCTCCCCTGCTCATGCTCTCTCCCTCAAAATAAATTGATTAAAAAAGGAGAGAGATACCAACAGCACTATCTACTGCATTGCAAATATTTGTTTACTTTCCAATGAAACTCAAAGGTCCTCCGGTAGGAGCTCATAATAAAAACAATCATGTTTAACTCCTCCTTCTCCTAATACCTAACGCTAGTTCTAGAAGAGAATAGCTAATAAATAAATGTTAGCTGAATGAATAATGCATGAATGGCCTTGGGTCACCCGTAGTATCTCTAAAAGATGATTACAATGGCACTAACAAGGAGATAACTAATATTATTTCACTAATTTTAGAAAGCCTGGAAGCTTAGGGTCCTATCTGTGTTTCAATCCACTACAGGATTAGCAATTATGTATTACATTCCACTAACGACCAGACTTTGATTCATAATTACATATTTTTTTTCTATGAAGGGAAAACCAGTTATGAAGGTGGAAGTGATAATGACGCCGAAAAAATGAGGGAAGTCCTAAATAGTTGGAACATTCAAATTATGGAAAATCATACAAACGAAGTCTGAGTGTGTGTGTTAGTCAAGTTCGAGTTGAAGTTAAAAAAGATTTGAGGAACAAAAAAACAACAATAAAGTGGAAATTCAGTTGAGAAATGGATGTCAAGTCTTCACGACACATCTTTCATCGCTATTCCTCTTTATCTCAAAAACCACGTTGGTAGCATTCGGTCCCAAATTTCCAAGCCTTGTGTTTCTCCTTCACTGTGATGTTATCAGCTGAAAGGGAAAAGCTGGCCATGAAACTGTTAGGTTAAGCACTTTTCCACAGGAACTTATTGCTTTAATAAGTTGGGAAAATGCTCTTAAGGAAAACGAAAATAGTCATCGAAGATTCATTAGAGGGGGGTGGGGGGGGGAAGGAAAACAAACCCAAAACACAATACTTGATTCTCCATAGAATTCACCCTTCCCTTCCCATGGAATGCTGCGCAGGGCCCAAGGTCTTAGCAAAGAGTAGACGTTCGACAGCTGACTCCTCACTTGGAGGGAGAATGACGTTCCTTGGCATCAGCACGGTAGGACAAGAGTACACACAGCCACGGAGTGTACGGCCTGTGTCTCTTCCAGTGCCCCAGGGGGCCAGGGATTCCAAGACAAACAATGTCGCACGCAGGTAAGCACTCAATAAACATCTTCTGAAGGACGGATGAACGTCAGAAAACATGTTAATGCTCTCTGATGACTCTATTCCCTCGGTGTCGATCAAGTTCTCACCTTCCACGAGTGTATGGGAAGCAAATAAAAATCACTTCCTACCCAAGAGGATTTGCAGGTCGCCTGACCTGCGGCCCCCGGCCCTCTCTAGAAGTTACCGTCCATTCGAACAGTCTTATAGTCATTCACCATTTCTGAAAGCAGTATGCAACCACACCGTAAGCATGTTTCAAGGCCTCGATGGAAAGATACGGATCTTTTCCCTGACCAGCTGATTTTACTACTTAACCCTATTGACAGAGGACTTACACTTTTTGAAGATACCTGTGACTAAGATCAGCTTACGGTTAAAAATAATAATACTGTGAGTGTTAGAAGCTAATAATAATATGAGTCATGCGGATACCCAATGAAAGGGAAAAGGAGACGGTTCACTTTCCCAGCAGTGAGGCTTTCTCTGGGCTTCCTGGTTTCCCGTCACCTCCCCCCCACTGTCCCATAACACCCCACCCTTCTAGAAAGCGCAGCAAGTTTTCCTGCACAGGCTGCAAAGTTTGGATACTTTTGCATGAGGTCGTTTTAAAGTTGCAGTCCGGTGGGGTAAGAAAGGTCAGGAACGGGCGGAGGGATGGGCTCTCTACAGCCCTATTCTGTCTGTGACTAAGACAGCCAAACATTCTTGGGTTCAAAGCCATCACCCACTCACCCGACGGTCTCTCTGGATGGTTGAAAATGGCTTAAGCAAGTACATACGGGTTTAAGGAGCCGCTCAAAAGGACTGAAAAGCAGGCTGTCCACAGAGAAGCCATGTCACCGTGTTGACAAATAAGCATGGTGAGAGCAGGCAGGCGCCGGGCTTCCGGGGGGCTCACAGGCAGGGGGAGAGGAAGGCTCAGCGAGTGTGGGAATAAGAAGGACGTGTAGCATCCTCCCCGTCCCTACTATTATATAAATGTTATATTTGTCAGGCTAGCTCCTTCCCCGACCGCCCCCCAAGCAGTTCATAGACAATAAACCACCAGGAATCCCTAAAGGGTGGTAAAATGCTGACATGATTTAAGAAGGAAGACACTGATAAGAAGATAAAAATCTAATAAACAGAGTCTAGAGAACCTCGGTGCGTCTCAGGCGCTTGCCAGGGTAAGCAAAACCCTCCCAAGGAAAACAAAAGGAGCCTGAATCACAAGGCCATTCCACTCACAGACCATCTGAAGGAGAAAGCTAAGGCCGTGACCTCTGCAGGCTGCAGTTATGAGCGCCCTGACAAGAAAATATTTGATTTGGTTCAAGAAGCAAAATCAGTCACCGGATTTTTTAATATCGTTTTTTTTTTTTTGCTTCGGCAAATAAATAAAATAAAATAAGATAAAATAAAATAAAATAAAATAAAATAAAATAAAATAAAATAAAGTAAAATAATGTCTTTTGTTTGTCCTTGAGAGTCAGTTGGGTGCCCGTGGTCAATATTCCTCCCACTTAGGTAGTTTCTTCTGTTTAACTTGGCCTTCATTTCGTCTTGGATTTTCATCAACCCCAGGAAAAGGTGGATTCACAGGCCCATCGATTTTGCTTTTTTAATTAACACAAGGCTCCTGAAGGCTAATCTCAAGTTTCTCATGTGAACCTGCAAATATGTAAAGACGTACATTCTCTACAGGAACCGCCGTGAGAGAGCCTGCGACGCTGTGAGTTGATGGCTGAAGATTTAGGAAGTACTCAGGGAGTTTATCTGGGCCTTTGAAATCTAGAACAGAGAATGTTGTAACAAACTGCTGCTTAGACTCCCACACTAACTCAAAACAAAACCTACAAGACGGTTGCAATTCTGAGCAATTTTGCTGCAACATTGATAAAACATATGCCATAGGAAATATTTATGTAGCTATGCGTGTGTTTGGTTCTTAAGGAAAATAAGGAGAATGAGAAGAAAGAGGAGAAACCCCATGGAGATTTTGAAAGGCTCTTCGAGTACATTTGTAGGAGATTCGATGCTTATGGACACTAGTTTAGATTATATTTAGTTTAATTTTAAGATTCATGGCTTTCTTTTGTGTTTTGTTTTGTTTTGGTTTTGGTTTTTTGTAGTTTGTTTTTTGTTTTTGTTTTTTTTTTGTTTTTTTTGTTTGTTTGTTTGTTTGTTTGTTTTTTTTTTTTTTGCTCTTATAGGCAAGAACTGCATTTATGTTCATCGGGCATAATTAGATGAGTTTTTAAATTTTTTATTATTTTTTTAATGTTCATTTATTTTTGAGAGAGACAGAAAGCAAGTGGGCGAGGGGCAGAGAGAGAGGGAGACACAGAATCCGAAGCAGGCTCCAGGCTCCGCGCTGTCAGCAGAGCCCAACGCGGGGCTCGAACCCACGGGACCGTGAGATCATGACCTGAGCCGAAGTCAGACGCTCAATCGACTGAGCCACCCAGGCGCCCCTAACTTATTTTTTAATATTTACTTTTATTTTCTCCAAGAGGACAAACAGGGGACAGAGGTAGAGGTGGGCATGATCTGGAAGGAAATAAAGAAGACTTACCAGTGCAGAGGTGAAAACACAATAATCTGGGTAGAATGAAGGAACGACTACGAGCAGCGGGAGAAAAGGCAAAAGAACGGACTGATTTCCGTGTCTCTTCATCCCCTGGGCAGGTGTCGGGAAGCAAAGCCCGGTCACAGAGCAAGCCTTGAGAATTATCCTAAGCACATAGGGCCCAGAAACTCTTCAGGGCCATTCGATGATCAAAGATCCAGGAGGAGACAGGTGAGGCCAGGCAAGGATGAGAACGTTGTTCTTTGAAGGAAGCACTTTTCATAAGAACAAACATACTTAAAATAGGTAATTTTTTTTTAATCACGACGATACATATTTCAAATTGGAGAAGAGGTTCAACGACTTTGTCATCGATCTGAGACCATGTTTCCTGTGGGCTTTTGGAAGAGTCTATTCACGTTGCTTTCTTACCCAGACAACCTCCACACTACAGCATATACACAAGACGGCCAGATTCTGACCGTGGAGATCCTGCCATGTTTGAGCATGAACACGGGTCAAGATTGGCTGCGATAGACTTGTTAGCAAAGTCTACAATGAGAAGAAACAACACCAAATTGGGCAAAATTAGACAACTTGGAACCTTGACGTCAGAAATGTGTTAATGTGCTTCTTGTTTTTCAGACTTGGGCAGCTTATACTTGGCTTTGCCAGCGCTAATGTGATCCTCCCGGGTAGTAACACGTAGTTTTAAAAACTGTGTAATCGTAACTATGCTGCTTGGAGGTCCTGTATTTAGAAAGTGCATTAAAAGCATGAATCCCGGAATCAGGCAGCCTGGGTTCAAATCTTGGCACCATGATCACCAGCTGGATGACCTTGAGCAAACTGAAATTTACTTAACCGCTTGAGACTCAGTTCCCTCATTTATAAACTGGGATAAACATAATACGTATTTCACGAGAAGTAAGTGCATTAATTTAGATACAGTACTTAAAACATAATAACAAATAGCTATTATTGGGGGTTTTTTTTAGTTATAAAAGGAATATGTGCCTGTCAAAATCTCATAGGATGCAGAAATGTATTTAAAAAGGAAAAAGTGATATATTAATGCTGACATCTGGGGATGATCACTGTTTTTCCCAGTTCTTATTCATTGTGTGTGCATGTCGGTTTTTAAAATTGGAATTATAGCGCACGCATGGCTTTATTTATTTCTCTTATCTTTTTCTCAGTAAATATCATAGATAGATAATCTAATATTCTCTCACACGGATGTAAGAAAGTTTAATCAAACCCGCTGGGTGTGTGGATGCTTTATAAACATACGCCATGATAAGCAATGCCAGATTGGACATCTTTCTGTACAATTTTATTCCTGTTTTTCTTATATACATTGGGTGAGGAAAATTAAATATTGCCTTATTACGTGGGGAATGCCAAAATAAAAGAAAATGGTCATTAAATGGTTTCAACTTTGAAAGCAGGCACACAGCACAGGCTGAACCCTTCTGAGGTCTCCGTTAAAATTTGAGAGTATGAATACACCTATCTCTCCTCATTTCTCTCTTTCCATAATCAATCCTTTGGATTTCTTGAAATTCACCATTTAAATCTTTAAAGACCTAGCTTAGAAAGGTTTGTACACCTCACCATCCATAAGCTTAATTAAAAACTAATACAAATAGCTTGATTTGATAACACAGATACAAAGGAAGTAGACATCTCAACCGAATGAACAATATTGAGGCTCATTTGGAAACTCTATTATTAGCACCTAAAACTGCGAACTAAAATGGATAAGATCTGCCCCTCAAACAACCTACTTCGATATGTGGTGCATAATGACATTTTCTACCGTGTTGCGTAATGACTTCTGGGCTGAGATGTTTCCACACTGCTCAATGTCATGAAACGTCATGGGTCATAAAAAATTCTACTACCTCTACTTGAGATTAGGGATATTGATGATACAGAATGTCAGTTTTCAGATTTCAACCTCTTAATTGAAGGCTTCTTCCTAATTCCCAGGATGCGACTTGATTTTTCAAATGGGGTTATCATTATGGTTTCAAGGAGGCTGAACACTAGCCTTTCAGGCCATATGAATGAGTTCTAATTTCCAAAAGATCTACAAATATTCATGAACACATCCTCAGCAGTTCTTTTTCAGCACAAAAGTCACTTAACGTTAAGTATATGGAATATTCTAAGTGAAATTTGAGTTTTCCCAAATCTGGGTAGTATGGATTTTGCCTACAAAATAATAACTTTGAAAAATAAAATTTTGGGCGTGCCTGGGTGGCTCAGTCGGTTAAGCATCCAACTTCGGCTCAGGTCATGAGCTCGCGGTCTGTGGGTTCAGACCCTGCTTTGGGCTCTGTGCTGACAGCTCAGAGCCTGAAGCCTGCTTTGGATTCTGTGTTTCCCTCTCTTTCTTGCCCTTCCCCCATTTGTGCTCTGTTTCTCTCTCTCTCTCTCTCTCTCTCTCTCTCTCTCTTTCCCTCAAAAATAAACATTAAATTTTTTTAAATAAAAAATAAGAAAAATGAAAAAAAAACCTTGTAAAGAGAAAGGTTAAAAATAAAAATCTCAAATGTATTTATAGAGACAAAGTAAAAAGATAAAATGTGAAAATAGATATAAAAACAGCACAATAAACTGCTGGACGAATAATCGAACTCAAGTTTAGATCAAATATATTTTGTCACCCAAGTGTGCTGTCGTTATCATTTTAAAGAAACTCATTATTACTTGATAATCGTTGAATATCAAGAAATGCTCTGAAAAGAAATATTTACCAAATGCGTCTGAAAATGTGAGCCCTTTTCAAACAATATTTAAGAAGTCTTTATTTATGCACTTTTCTAGAGTAATGAGAAGCAAGATGTACATACTTTTTTATTTCAAAAAGCGTTGCTTTTGGGACATGCCAAAAATTACCAAAATAACTATAATATTTTCCTTATTTCTACTTCTTTCAAACAGACTTCATCTCTTTGAAAGTGACAAAAGTTCATCATTTGTTCATTCACTTCTTCATAGCGTGACAAACACAAACATAAAAGAGAGTCGTGTCATATATATTATTTTGCAATTTTTTTAAGTCTATTTATTTGGGAGCAGAGGAAAGAAAGAGAAGGAGAGAGAAAGAATCCCAAGCAGGTTCTATATAACCAACACAGAGCCCTACATGGGGCTCAAACCCACAAACCTTGAGATCATGGCCTGTGCAGAAACCAAGAGTCGGATGCTCAACTGACTCAGCTACCCAGGTGCCTTTGCAATTTAAAAAAAAAAAAAAACATCAAAATTATTGGTTCCTTTTCCATACCACAATCTTATTTTTTGTTAGCGTTTTTATTTATAAGTGAATAGAGACTTTTTTTTTTTTTGAGAGAGTGTGTGCATGCATGTATGAGTGGGGTGTGGTGGGAGCAGAGAGAGAGAGAGGGAAAGAGAAAGAGAAGGAGAGAAAGAGAGAGAGAGAGAGAGAGAGAGAGAGAGAGAATCCCAGCAGGCTCCACACTCAGTGTGGATCCCGATGTAGGGCTCAATCTCACGACTGTGCGATCATGACCTGAGCCAAAAAAACCAAGAGTTCAAGAGTTGGATGCTTAACCAGCTGAGCTATCCAGGACCCCCTAGAGACTTCCTTCTGACATCTTACTGATAACTGGTTGACGAGTAAAAATGATACGGAGGGTTCTTTAGAGGAAATTTGATATTGAAAGGACACTAAATAATTGTCTGCACTGGATTAACGATGCCTTCATCATGTTCTACATAGGTAAGTAACAGGTGCCGACACATTTGCAATCCAAGATAAGCCGTAGGTCTTCCTGATTTCATAATTGCCTACTTCCCTTTGGCAAAAACCAGAGAGAAAAGACTGTATTTCCACGAGTACTATCTAGGAGGACCTACTTAGGGTTGTGCAGGACAAATTCCTGAGAAATCAATTGGGACAGAATCCGGGAGAAAGATGGGCTCCTCAGTTACACGGGCCACTCCTACCCTGAGCAGACTGAATGCATTTCTCCAGCTGCTGTGACAATGACATGTGGCCTGGAAGAAATGGCTCAAAGGTCATGGTCCTTATTCGCATGGAAGCCAAAAGCTGGATCTCCTTATTTCTTTCTCTCACCATGTCCCAAGAAGGCAGGCTTCTCTAATCACATCGTGAGTCCCATGATCTGTCATCATATGCAGAGTAAGCCCCCTGAGACAAAACATACCATCATAACCTTCCAAAGGGGTAATGCCTCTGTGTTGTTGCTAAACAGTTCATCCAAATTCCCCTCCTCTCCTTGTCTTCCCAAAGAGTTTCAAAGTACTACTCCGTGAAAAACTGAGACATGTGTTTGCTCTTTTCTCATAATCAATGAGAAGATACGGGTCTTGATGTCGAGGTATGGAAGAAAGCAAACTCTTTTGCCCAAAGGGGGGAAAATGGATGGGAAGAAAGAGGAAAAGACACTATGTAAAAATAAATCTAAAGACCCAATAAGTTTGATTCCAGGTAAAGAATCGGGCTGATCTCTAAAACATCTGATGCCAAAGACCTCCCACCTGAGTTTCTCATGTTCTGTATGAAGTCTTTACATTAGAACCCAACTTAGAATAAATTTGCTTTAATACCCTCCCTTCCTCCACATGGCAAACTTACAATTCCATAAACTGCTCCCTTCCTTTGCTTGCTTCTCCTCTTCTCCCCCCACCGCTAAGTGTGTATTCTTAGGCTCGGGAAGAAGTCAGAGTCAGTTATTGTACACAAATCATCTCCTGGCTGAAGTTTTTGGCGGCAGCCAAGAGAGGAGAAGGGGAAAAAAAATTAGAAAAATTTCAATTTCAGGACCATTATTATTTTCATTAATCATAAGAGGCGCTGTCACCCCTGTCCTTATTCTTTAGAAGGAGATCTATTATACGGTCCATTTAGTCCAAGCCATATTACCTCATATGTTTTCCTGGCTGACCAAATAAGACTTAAGAGATAAAACAATTTACTGTTCATTATGATCCGTGTCCCTGGAATCAATCTATTAACCTACATTAACTGGATATGTGACGATATCTCACATGCACGCTTCCTCACTTTCAGGAAAAGGCAAGAATATGGGGTGGGGGCCGAAAGAATGAGGGAAAAGGAGAGGGAAGGAAATCAGGGCCCATAAAGTGCAGCAGACGTATAATTTGCCAACCGAATACAACTTCATTTTCCTTTGCCCGCTGCTGCGCCCCCCCCCACATCGCCACACAGCCCCTGACCTGTAAAGAAGTCTAACAAATTGGCTTCTATTGTGGAGCCAAAAGGTGCCATCAGAGAAGGGACGGTTCACTGGTCCTAAAGTATGATGGGAAATCTCATGCTGGAATAAAGAGCCGCCGTTTTATGAAGTTAACCCATTAAGGTTAAAAGCAAGCAGGAAGCTCCGGCCGGTGGGCCAGCAGCACCCGGGAGGAGAGAATCCCTCCAACCTTCCCCTTCCAATGCAGGGAAGACAACACCAGGTGAAGGAAGAGCCACACCAAGTTAAAATAAAAATCAACATCGTCCCGCTGTCATAAGCAACCAAAATCCCCCTGCAGTGTCTGGGACAGGCCCTCTGTTTCCTGCTCTGTCTCTGTCTCTCTCTCTCCATGGATGACGGATCATAAGCAGCTCAAGAAAAGGAAAGGCATCTCTGGGCAGCCTTGATGTCCCCCTGCACGGCACTATAACTTTCGAGTAGACAGTAGAGAGATTGAGGTGACGCACTCATTACGACGCGAGTCTGGGACCTTATGTATCCTACTTTTGCGACTGCTTGTTGAGAGCTCATCTGGGTGTTGACTTGCATGGTGTAAATTTCCCTCTGAGACTCCAGAGCCCGAGCCATGGCTGCCCCTCCCACAGGCAGGTCCCTGCATACCCAGCGCAATGGTCCAGACCATCCAAGTGGCCAAGGACCCGAGTGTCGTTAACTCACAGCCAGAGCAGACTGTGCCCAGTCTGGGTGAGCCATCACCTGCTTCCATTGTGGGACAGAGCCCAAAAAATTCTGACTGTATTCATTGCCATCGCATGGGTGATTTGCATCACCATTACCGTAAGAACCCGGATGGAGGGATAGAAATACAAAACTCTGTTCTTCATTCAACCTTCTCAGCCCTAGGAAGAAGGAGAAAGACCTGTCTGGTATCAGCTATTCCTTAGCTTAGGGCACATTTGGAATGGGAAAACTTCCATGCAGGTGGGGCTATGGGTGAGGGGTGAGGAGTGGGGATGTATTTCTTGGCAGCTGTGCATGAGTTACTGCTTACTGATCTGTCTTGTTCCAGCAAAGAGGAAATGGAAGGCATCTGGCATTATTGGGGAGTCATGCTTTTCCTATCTTAGCACAAGGCCGGGATCACACAGACGTTACTCACAAACATGAAAAATGCTAAAGAGCTATAGAGTTACTTTGTGCGCTGGAGACCTCACTCTACCTTCTCCTGGGTGTTCATGGGTGCATCTCCGGGCCAGGCCAATGCAGTCATATTTACTTTGGCCCGTGTCAAGAGAACCATTTTTTTTTAAAGACCATGAGGCGTCTCTTCCACTTGAAAATACACACGCCGTTCCTTCCTCCTTTCTCCAGAAGCACTGACAGAGAGAGAGAAACCCACCAAAAAGAGGTAAACAAAGCTAACAGCAGAAACATCTCCATACCCTTCATTTCTCCACAAAGTTGTTGACATGAGAAAAAGTAGCTTGAACTGTATTTCTGCACAAGCTTCTAAATCACTTTACACATGCTGTATCAAAGTTTGGAGTGGTTTTTTTTTTTTCTCATTATCTCTCTCTCTTTATTTTTCCTTCACTGAAAGTAGGGAATGCATCCTTTACTTTCTGTAACCACTGTGTCAGAGAGAGACAGAGAGAGAGAACAGGCATTCCACAAGTGTTATGGAACCAGGGAGAAGTTTGTATTCTGCAGGTCTGCGGACAAGAGCTCTTCAACAGGGCTTGACTTGATTCTGGTAACCATCTCCATTTGTGTTGTCTGAGCTCTTCCGATTGAATTGGCCTGACTCTTTCTCTTTCCTTCTAGTACTTTTTCCGGGGAGTCATTATGTATTAAGACCCTTAAAGGAAGGTACGCTTCAACGGGAAGGGGAAGGCTGGGCCTTTGGGGGCCATTCCAGATGTTGTATCCGTAAGAGTCCATAGTCATGAAAGCATTTTAAATATTTTCAGTGCTTTTTTTTTTTAATGCGCTTGTTATACTCTGTCAAAGCGAACTTAAGAAAATCAACGAAATTAAGTGCATTGATCCATTAAACACATACTTATTGTCTAGCTTATGACATGGAGAGACCGGGTAGTGAATAAGACAAAGTCGCTACCTTCCCAGAGCCTAGATTCCAGCGGGGTAGGGAGACAATAACAAACAGAGGAGTCCACAGTAAGCCAGCTGGTGATAAGAGATCTACGGGAGAAAAATAAAGCATGGGAAAGAGGATATGGGGCCTCAGTGTGTATCTAGGGGCATGGGAAGGATACAGCGTATATTGATTTCTAGCCTAGATACTTACTGCTGCACAGTGAATCACCATAAAATCTACTGGCTGAACAAAAAAATGTCTTCCTTCTCATGATTCCACTGGGACTCAGCCGGGCAGTTCTCCGTTGGGATCTGCATCCGATTGCAGGCACTCAGCAACCACAACGGGAGTCATCCGGAGAACTGAACGGGCTGGATGTTCAAGATAGCTTCTCTGCTCACCCGGCTGTCAGGTGGATTCTGGCCAGACACTCCCTCTGCATGATGTCTCCATGAGGCCCTCCTGGGCTTCCTCGCGGCCTAGGGCTCAGAGAGTCAGGCTTCTTATATGTCATAGAGCAAGTACTTTAAGAAGTCCAGGTGACCTCACTTGAAAGGTACGAATTGCCATTTCTCCCATGTTATGTTGGTCAAAAGCAAGCTGTAGGGTCCCTCTGATATAAGGGGTGGAACAGAAGATGTGGTTCATCGGAGGGCCATCTTTGCAAAGTAGCCGCCATAACCGATAAAGGGGTGGCCTCACTGATATGGCGACAGGAGGGAAGAACTCTAGGGAAGTGAAAGAGCCACCTGTGATATCCGTAGAAGAGATTTCCAAGCAGGGTGAACAGCACGTACAAAATCCTGAGGCAGGAGTGTCCGTGATGTGTTTGCGGAAGGCACAGAGGCCAGTGTGGCTGATGTAAAGCAAACTTAGTGAAGAGAATCGGGGATTCAGTCAGAAAAGGGAGTGAGGGGCAGAAAATGGATAGCCTTAGTGGTCACCGCAAGGATCGGGGGTCTTATTTTGAGTTATACGAGAAGCCAATTGATTTTAAGCAGAAGAAGGATGAGGTCAGTTTTCTAGCTAAGGAACTATTCATTTGTGAGAGTTGCTACCTCAACAACCACTCTGTTAAAAGCATCATGGGGTAACCAAATGAAAACAACATGGAACAGAGAGAGGCCTAGTCTCACAGTTTCGGGCTCACCGGAAACCCATCTTCTGAAAACTATTTTTTTTTTTTTAATTTTTTTTTTTAAGTTTTTATTTATTTTTGAGACAGAGAGACACAGAGCATGAGCAGGGGAGGAGCAGAGAGAGAGGGAGACACAGAATCCGAAGCAGGCTCCAGGCTCCGAGCCATCAGCACAGAGCCCGATGCGGGGCTCAAACTCACGGAGTGTGAGATCATGACCTGAGCCGAAATCGGACGCCCAACCGACTGAGCCACCCAGGTGCCCCTTCTGAAAACTATTTAATTTTAATTAATGGCTCTAGATGCTCCACTTGCAAAATGAGGGGCTGGGCCTGATAAATGGCTTCAACAAGAGCTCAAAACTAGTCCCAAGAGGGACGGGGTGGTCCCATTGACCTTCCCTGTTTCAATCCGAGAAGCATTGTTTTATGCTGCTTCATAGATTGGACTTTCCACCTAAGGTTTTGTTTGAAGACAGATTTTGCCATTAAATGCATCCAAAAATCCACTGGGCTAGACCAACCCTAAATTCCTTTGAGCTTAAAACTTCTAGAAGCCTGTTACGATGCACCCAGATTATGGGCACGTTGAACCGAAGATAAAATATTACTAAAAATGCGTGTGGGGGCTTGACTTCTATTCAAGCAGAAGTAATACTTAAAAGTTTCTTCTGGGAGCCCCCAGATAACCTCACCCTGGGACACTCCCTCTGTGTATTCCTGTGTATTTCTCCTTGAGAGATGGGGAAACAAAACACTCTAGAAGGATTGGCAAGTAGGAGGGCCAAGACAAAATGCTTGTATAATTAAGACCAAACCTGAAGTTTTGGAAGCTGGGAAGTCTATACCCCTGGGGGCTTTCAAGTAGCTTTTGTTTCCTAGGTGGAGCCTGGAATTTGCTTACCAGGCAGACCCTCTGTTTGTAAGGGGAGGGGCCGTTTTGGTGAGACCTCTTAATTAACCTTTGGGGAAACTTCCGTGCTTCATAGCTGGTCGGTACTGAAAACAGAAGGGTCTGGTAGAGCTGCGTCCCCGTAGAGCCCAGGTGGATCACTATTTCTAGAATAGTTGTGGCTTCTAGAGTGTGGTACTTCCCATACCCCCCAAGGTTTTTAGTAAAGTGCTTACAAGAGTCTAGTCAAGTGTCAAAGGTAACGTGGGCAATTAGGGAAAATGGTGCACATGCCTTCCCAGGGGCCAGAGAGAAGACCCCTGGTGCCCAGGGAGCTCTGATCTCAAAGGGGTCATCGGTGGAGTATAAGCTCCACGAGAGGAACGGCTGCCATGTTGACATTTGTACGATTAGTCACAGCAGGTCTCAGAGTGTGCCCAAGGACTGCCTGCTTTCCGAGGGCCCGGAGACCAATGGCAAGCAGAAGAGGGTGGCACAGACTTGTCACAAGGCACAGTGAGGCAGTCACAGGGAAGCAGGCAGAAGGGGGCGGGGGCAGAAATTATTCTCATGTCCTTAAAGTCCTTCGTAGACTCAACCACTGTGATTAAATAATTTGGTAACGTGTAAGGAAAAAAGAGAGATCGCTTGATATCTTAGCTTGATACCTGAAACACAGGAATCACTTAATATACGGGACATGTTGTTTTCACATAGTTGTTATGATGATGGTGACAATGATGATTTATTTCGTCTTAGTCCAAAGACTAGATCAGCACGGTCCAGCAGAACTTTCTGCAGTTACGGAGATGTTTTGTATCTGTGCCGTCCCTTTTGTGGCCATGAGTGGCCTGTGGCTTTTGACTTCTTAACAGGTGGCTAGTTCAGGGGCTCCTGGGTGGCTCAGTCGGTTAAGCGACTGAGTCTTGATTTTGGCTCAGGTCATGATCTCATGGTTCCTGGGATGGAGCCCCCACATCAGGCTCCGTGCTGACGGCATGGAGCCTACTAGGAATTCCCTCTCTCTCCATCTCTCTCTGCCTCTCTCCCCGACTTCAAAACGATAAACATCAAAATATGGTGAGTTCGAAAATTCAAACGAGTAACTAAATTTTTAATTGTCTTTCAACGAAACTGCATTGAAACAACCATAGGAGACCATACGCCTCGACTTATTTTTTTTTTGTTGTTTTTTCTGGTTTTTTTTAAGTTGATTTATTTATTTTGAAAGAGAGAGAGAGAGAGAAGGAGGAGAGAATCCCAAGCAGACTGCATTTTCATCACAAGAGTGATGCAGAGCTCAAACTCATGAACCATGAGATCGTGACCTGAGCCAAAATCAAGAGTTGGACACCTAAAATTTAAAAAAAAGGAACGGGGGCACCTGAGGGGCTCAGTTGGTTGAGCTTCTGACTTCAGCTCAGGTCATGATCTCGTGGTTCATGAGTTTGAGCCCCGCCTCGGGCTCTGTGCTGACAGCTCAGAGCCTGGAGCCTGCTTTGGATTCTGTTCCTCCCTCTCTCTGTTCCCCTTCCCAACTCTCTGTCTCTCCAAAATGAATAAGCATTTTTAAAAAAATGTAAAACAAAAATGTTGGACACCTAACTGACTGAACCAGCTAGGCACCCCGGCCCGGACTTACTCTTTAGGGTTAGGATTGGAGCATGTCTATTTTTTTAAACCTGTCGTTGTAGAATTTGCATCAGAATTGCATAGAGGACATGTTAAAACACAGACTGCCGGGTCCCAATCCCAGAGTTTCTGACTGAGTGTGTTTAGTGGATGGCCCGTAAGTTTGCATTTTAGCCAGAAATGCCGGTGTTATTGCTCTGGGGATGAGACGTTGAGAACCATGGCTTTAGAGCTGTCCGTGGTTCTCAATTTGAAATGCACATGGGGGACGGGTGCCCAGGCTGTGTCCCAGAAAAACGAAACCAGAATCTTTCAAGCTTGAGGTGACTTCCTGGCACAGCCCAGAATTCAGTAAAATTCTTAAATCAGGGGGGCACGTGGACTTAGGTCAGTGCTTCTCGAATGGTAACATGCTTACGCCTCACCTGGCGATCTGGACAAAGAGCAAATACCCATGCTGGTAGGTCTGGGACAAGCCCCAGGGGTCAGCTGCAGAAGCTCCCAGCCTATGTGGATGCCCCCGGTCCAGGGCCCACACTTCGAGTAGCGAGGTTCCATGGCCCTGGCGGTCGATTCCAATCTTTGCATTCCACGATCCTGGAACAGAGCAGGATGTGTGAATCCTGGACAGGACGGGCTAGTCCTAGGAAGGAGGAAAGAAAAGTGTCCCCCCTCCCCCACCCCAGGCAGCTGGGCCTCCCAGTGTAAATGACACAGGGGAGCTCCTTCCTCCGAGCAGGAGGGGGGCAGGGAGAACCAGAGGATCGCCATCCTATAGCCTATAAGGCCCAGTGTGGTTCAAAATCAAAGAAACCCGCTCCACTCGCTCCCAGCCTCGGGAGGAAGGAGCTGGAGACCAGGCCGCCCGGTGGTTAAACCGGGCGGCCCCGTGCTTACAGCTGTCAAGTTGTCCGGCGTTAAGATCCTTTAAATTAAGAAAGAAAACCAAACACTGAGGGCTCCATTACATGATTGGATAATAACCAAGGGGCAGTACAGTACTTGTAATGTCAAATAAAAAGAACGCTTAATGTTTCTTCTTCTCATTTCAGGTCAAAGGTGAGTCACAATTGAGGCCTCCGAGTTTAGCGGTTGATAGCGAGTCAAGGAGAAAAAGGATGTAGCAGAACACCAGAGAGGGTCCCAGGAAAGACGTGGCAGCCTGGAAAGCCGCTGCGCCAGCCCTCGGGTTGTTGGGAGTTTTTTGTGTTGTTTGCTTTTTGGCGTTTGGTGGTGTTTGTGTGTTTTCCAGGGGGAGAGGATAAGCCTTCCGGTCCTCGGAAGTTACTCAGCCGATCAAAACTACTCCTTTGCAAAGCTGCATACCCCTTACAGGCATATAATCAAACAGAAAGAAAAAGTTTTATTTCCGTGCAGTACTTTTTTTTAATTTTTTTTAACGTTTATTTATTTTTGAGACAGAGAGAGACAGAGCACGAACGGGGGAGGGGCAGAGAGAGAGGAAGACACAGAATCGGAAGCAGGCTCCAGGCTCCCAGCCATCAGCCCAGAGCCCGACGCGGGGCTCGAACTCACAGAGCTCGAACTCACAGACCTGAGATCGTGACCTGAGCTGAAGTCCCACGCTTAACCGACTGAGCCACCCAGGCGCCCCTCCGTGCAGTTTTAATCCCCCTACCATGAATAGAAACTCTATCTGATAATGATGATTGCCTGGTGGTCTGTGTGTGTGTGTGTGTGTATATATATATATATATATTCCCCCCCCCCCCGACCCTTCACCGACTGAGCCCCCCAGGTGCCCCCATTGTACTTAACAGCGATGCAGATAAGCCAAGATGAATTTCTTCAAACCCGTTCACTTAGAAAATCTTTTAATTCTCTTTTTGCCTTCTGTCTCTCTTTCACTCTCTCCTAAACACACACACGAAGGCCTGTGCACACACGCACACACACACACACACACACACACACAGAGTTACCTACATGCATAGTTGACGTTCTAGTTTCCCAGGATGCCGCAGAGAGGGGAACTAGTGTAGGCATGCAATGTGTGTTTTAAAGACAGAACCCAAAGAAGTTCCTCGGCAACCTTGTTTTCCGCTGAATTTAGAATTTCCTGTGAGAACATTTCTCTCTTGTCTCCAGTAAAAATGACTCTATTTGTTCTTTTTCAGGGCCCCCAAGGGTCCTGTCCCAGAACAAAATGAATAATGATGCTTTATTTTCCATAGTACCTTTTCCCAAGAAGCTCACGGTGCTTTAGAAAACTGATCTCATCAATCTTTCAAACGCCCTTGAGAGATAGAAAGCAATAGTCTCAACCCCATTATACAGGTGAGGAAACTGAGGTGGGCTGGGTGAGCTCTTAATGGCAGAGCCTGAACAGAGCTAATTGACCTTTCCTAAATCGGCTTCCTGAGGGCACGCAAGCCTTCCTCTTTAATGTGTCGTATGTGCTAATGCCCGCTGGCATAAAGCATTCATTTCAAAAGTTCCAGAAAACGTCTCTACTTTTTTTTTTAAATGCATTATACCAACTATAACTGAATTGTCTAAATGGTTGGCCAATGATACAGATTGCACTAAATAAATGTGTATGAATGCATATGCACGCATGCTGACTCCATATGTATAATGAATACTGTTTGGGTTAGGGAAGTTTCCTGAACACATTTTTAACGTGTTTTGAAAGACAAGAGCCCACTCCAATCTGTTGGCCTCAAGACGAAGCTGAAATGCCTCCTTGTGGGGGGTCTCTCTTTTCATACCTTGACCCTAGTTGCAGACGTTGGCGTAGTCCAAGAAATACAGTGACGGAATTGAGACCCCAGAGACAATCAGTGGCTGTCTGTCCTTGCGTTCGTCACTCTTTTCTTCAACCCCAACTCAAGCGTGTTCACACACACCCGGGAAAGAGGTGCAAGGCTCACTGAAAAGTGCGAGCTCTTGGCATAAATATCATGGCCACGTTCCCCAACCTTGGTCCCCCTCGTCTTTCGGTGCCAGACATTTTTTTTTGAATATTTATTTATTTTGAGAGAAAGAGAGAGAGAGAGAGAGAGAGCGCATGAGTAGGGCAGAGAAAGAGGGAGAAAGAGAATTCCAAGCAGACTTTGCACCGTCAGCACAGAGCCAGACTTGGGGCTAGATCATCCCATGAACCGAGAGATCATGACCTGAGCTGAATCCACAAGTCAGAGGCTGAACCCACTGAGCCACCCAGGTGCCTGGGTCCCAGCCTTTTAAAAAGCAGAGAACTTAACACTTGGAACTTGGAACTTGTCATGGGTAGGCTTAAAGCGTGGTGATTGTATTGAACCTTGATATAAACACTTGACTTACGACGCTCTGTGACTAGACCTGTTCAGGAGTTTAAGGTAATGTAATTGATGGCAATCTTCCAAATGCTGGGAGAAGAAGCTCCTGGTAGCTGACTTGTCAAGAGAAAGGCAGCTCATGAGGAAGGTAGCTCAGGATATTTTAGGTTAGGGACATCACAGGTGATCGGAAAGAAGTTAAAGGACACTAGAGAAAAGAGATGAATTCAGCTGGTGTCGATTTCTCAGATGACTGAGCACCTAAAGATTCACCTTTGTTCCTCACCCAGTACCAAAACAATGAGAGGACCCCCCCACCCCAGCAGCCAGCAAAATGTCATTTATTCCTTCGTGCATCTTTTTCCCTCTTTTGAGCAGTCAGATACCATCTAATTAATATCAACTTTACCTTTACAATTTGTTAGGGGTGAATCTCTGTCTTCAAAGAAGAAAGAAAGTTGCCATCTTGCTTCCCTCTCAGTGTTGGGGGGGGCGGGGGTTCCCTGACCTCAGGGTGAACACTTGTAGGTCTGGAGCTCACTGCTCCGTAAGAAAACCCACTCCCCTTCTACTGATGGAAAATTCTTTCTTATTGAAAGCCCAAATCTCCTTCCCTGTCATTTCTACTCATTTGTTCCAGTTTGGTGTCCGGATCAATATAAGTGTCTTCCTTTTTCAAGTATTTAAAAGCAACAGAGAACTGCCCCGGCCACCCTTCCAATCTCTTTTCAAATGTTTCAACGGGCCATCCTTTTATTACTTTTTTCTTGAGTCAATTCTATGGTATGTTAAGCATTAATATAAGGAAAATAAAGGGCAGCACTTTTTAATTAAATATAGAGTTAACTCACCGACTTAGACTCACACACAATTCCTGAGGAAGATCACAGAGGAATAACATGGCGATTGGGGAAGGACATCTAAGCTCTTTATAGCTAAAGAAGATGAAAGGAATATTTCCAGCAGGGTGGGGGCTAGAGATGGCCCGGGCTTAAAAAGACATTGGGTAACTGAGACTGAATTTAAACAACACTAGAGAATAAAACGATTGGGGAAAAAAAAAAAAAAAGATAATTATGTCTTCCAACAATTACCCTGGCTATGAAGCAAAATTAGCATAGTCCTTTCTAATTTAAATGTGTTGAAAGTGGCTGAGCATGACAGCAGAAAATTACAAGGTTTACGACACAGGCTTTGGTTAAAGTGATAGCAATCGGATTCTTGTAGCTCTTTTCTGCTGATAGCAATGATTATAAAGTTACCTATAAATATTAACCGTTTAATGCTAGGTGAGGGTTTACTTTGCCGGCAAGGACACAATCATTCCAGACTTCAAGTGGCCTTTGTGGATTTTGCTCTTACTTAGTTTAATTTTGGTTACTTTTAATGGATCACCCGTCGGTTGAACTGCTTTTTGAGCTCCATCCCATCGTTTCTTTCCTCCCTCCCTCCTTCACTCCTTACTTCTTTCCTTCTTTCTTTCTGGTTTTCGATCCGAGAGGAAAACGAGGAAGTCTTACAGACGCCAGATACTTCTAAGCATTTTTTTTTTCAACTTTAGCCATTGTCTCCTAGTGGGTATCTTATTACAATGTCTCAGTTTCCAATTCAGCTGTGGCTTCATTTCCAAACAAAAGTTCACCCACCTGCATAACCATCTTTAGTTTATTCTGCGGCATAATTCGCTCAACGGCTGTGCCTATCACACTGACCCCTTTAATTATCTGGCACTCTCTCGTGCCTCTTCATATTGCCGTATTTTACCCAGGAGAATTCACGGCGCCGATACTTTGTATATTACACACCCTCCCATCTAACCCCACAGCGTCACACATACTTTTGGTGAGTAAATTTTGCTTCAAGATCTGAAGTGACATGGCAATTTTCTTCCTGTGCGGGCAAAGTCAACAAACAGGTTCACATTGAAAAGCAAACATTAATCAATAGTTAAAGGTTAGGTGGGCTGTGTAGGCAACTTAATTAATAAAAGATGTAACCCAGAGTTTCTTCACCTCGGCACTATTAACATTCAGGTCTAGATAAGTTTTTTGTGGCAGGGCTCTGTCCTGGGCTCTGAAGGACCATGAGCGTGCCTGGCCTCTCCCCACTAGGTGCCAGTAACAACACCCCATCGCCCAGCTGTGACATCCAAAATATCGCCAGTGTCTCCCCACATTTTTAGACACCTGGGGGAGCAGAGGGGGAGAGGAGAATCACCCCGAATGGAGAATCCCCGATTTAACTCAATAAAAAAAATAAAAGACTTCGATTGTGGAGAAAAGAAGCAACATACTGCTCTTTATAGGATTAGTTTGTATGCCATACATGCCCAGTTTTAGCCGTAGGAACTTGTAATGATCTGAATGGATTAGAAAAGTTTTGTTGAACTACCAGTGCTAACAGAACAGGAAATAGAGTTTACAGAAGATGGAAATTTACTACTCTATTATGTCAACATCTGGAGATAGGCCCTTCACTGCAGGTCAAGGGGACTCCACCGAACTGTCAGGGCCCGGGGCTCCATATATGTTTCGGGGTTTTTGTTTTGTTTTGTTTTGTTTCCTTTTTCTTTTTCTTTTTTTCTTTTTTCTTTTCTTTTTCTTCTTCTTTTCTTTTCCCTTTCTTTCTTTCTTTCTTTCATTCTTTCTTTTTCTTTTATTTTTCTTCCTTCCTCCCACCCCCTCTCTTCTTCCTCTATTTCATTCTTTCTTTCACTCTTTCTTTATTCCTTCTTTCTTTCTTTTCTTTTTCTTCCTTCCTCCCACCCCTCTCTCT
>NW_026057582.1:129326020-129431562 GCF_023721935.1 Panthera uncia
TCTTTCTTTCTTTTCTTTTTCTTCCTTCCTCCCACCCCTCTCTCTCTCTCTCTCTTGCTCTCTTCCTCTCTATTTCTTTATTCTCTTTTTCTTTTCTTTTTCTTCCTTCCTTCCTTCCTTCCTTCCTCCTCTCTCTCTCCCTCTTTCTTTCTTTCTTTCTTTCCTATAAGATTGACTTTCATGTTCATAATTCAGCTCCCAGATATTGGTGAGTCATCAAGCCAGTCCAGGTGCTCTATTTTTGTTTTATTTTGTAAGTTTTTACTTATTTATTTTGAGAGAGAGAGACAGAGACAGAGAGAAAAGGAGAGAGAGGATCCCAAGCAGACTCTGCTCTATTAGTGCAGAGCCCAAGGCAGGGCTCCATTCCTCCAACCATGAGAACATGACCTGAGCTGAAGTCAAGAGTCCGAAGCTTAACTGACTGAGCCACCCAGCTCCCCTCAGGGTTGATCTGTTTCGAAACTGCAGCAAGAACTTTCCAAGAACTTTCCAAGAAACTCCACAATCACCTGGAAGAGGGAAGGAAGGCCAGGCTATGTGTTTCTCAGGTGAATTATTGTCAGCATTTTGATAGAAAAAAAAAAAAAAAGAGAGAGAGAAAGAGAGAGAGAGAGAATGCATTTGTGTTTACAACTAGCAGAGTTTCCATTTATTCCTTTATATTCAGGCAAGAAGTTCCTAAACGTTTACTAAGTGCTGGACACTCTACTTTGCACTGGAAACAACATAAGAAATGAACTTTGCTATCTGGGACTATATAATCCAGAGAGATAGAAAAGTATTACGTGATTAATTAACCAACTAATGCATAAATTACAACAGACGGTAAGTCAGACACTTAGCCGACTGAGCCATCCAAGTGCCCCAAATTGCCACTGTTATAAATGCTACAAAAACACAGAAGATGCCCTGAGCCTCTTCGGGGCAAAATGGATTTTTCTATTTCCTCAGTACCTATAAGCTGTTTGGCATACAGTATGTGATCACTAAACCTTTTGAGACAGATGCACTATATGATCTGAGAATCATCAGGCTGATCCATTTATGTCGGTTGTCCTTATATGAATTTCTGACATCAAAATAATAGCATAGCTATACAAGGCAATATCGGTCAAGTTCCATTATATTTTAGTTTCATACACTGTTACTCTATACCCAAGTTGCAAAATATACTGTCGTAAGTAAAGTCCTGCAGAAATTCATTCTGCACATTAAAGGAATTTACCTCTAGTGACATGTGCAACAGAAAGGTCAGCTGCTCAAATATTTCATTTATTATTTCTGCAGTAAATTCATAGGAATTTTGCTGACCAACTTTGCAACGTGGGTGGTTCCAAAAACAAACCTGAACTCAATTTTTCCTCCAGAATCCTATTTTTATAATCCCGTTTTGCATTTATATCCTGCTTCCTATATAAATAACTCCCTGTGGTGGGTGAACAATTAAACGTTGTTTTATCGGAATCTGGAAATCAATGCATTTGGGGAGTAAACAAATTCATTTTGGCCATGTTCACAGTACATTATTACTCTGATTTGTGCAACACTGAAGCTTACCCACACTCAGACACAAACTCATCCAGAGACACATAAATAAAAGACTGTCAAAAATAGCCCATTATTATCCAGTATCATCCAGTCAGTTCAGAAAACAATAACAATTGAAATATGTCTGTACTAGAACATACCTTCCTTTTATTGCCTTAAAAGATATTTCTCTATGGCTTTATTTTGCTACAAGAGAGAACTGGGCAAACTCACGAATTTTCTATTTCTTTTGCGAACTTGAACTAATCAGCTCTCTTACAAGAATTGTACAAGTGAACTCCCACTCCAAGATTTTGCTTTTCTATTGCCACTAGAACATCATTAAAAATCTTAAAGACTGTAAGTTTCTTAACATCACAGTCATTATGTGGTTTAATCTCTAGATGTGAAATTCGCAACAAAGCTCATCTCCCTCAAAAGGAAAAACAAAAACAAAAACAAAAACAAAAGCAGCCAAATGCATTTAGCTCTAAAACACAATGTAAGTTAAAGAACTAATAAAGCATCCTACTACTTAGAGTTAGAGAAAAAAAAATTTGTCTTAGGGACATTAAAATTTGTTCCCATTTTACCACTCTTGAGAATCAAACAATCTGAAGATATTTAGAAAATTACACCTGCAGTTCATCAAACATCCATACGTTGTAATTAAGCATGTGTACCGACTGGAAACACAATTATTAATAATCAAATGAGAAATAATTTGTTGAAGTTTGGCATGAATGTTATGAATACCCCTGAATGGATAAAGCATTGAAATAACTATTCACAACCACTGAGTCTGTTTCTACTTCCGTTACTTAGTTAATGGAGGAAAAGGGGGGTGGAATATTTTATTGTGTGTTATATTCATGATCTGATTGGTGTCTTGGCATTATGTGGTTGATTACGTTTGTACTCTTTCTGCATTTTCTGCATTTTCTGCATTTTCCGGGGTTGGCCCTTTTAGACGCAAGACCCACGTTGGTCAAATTTCAGGTCCAAATCCAGAGTGGAGGGAATGAAAGAGAGCCAATACATAGAGGCAGAGTTCAAGGGGATCATACCAGCTGGAATGCTTATTTTTAAAGAAACGTTATTTGACGTTTAAGTGAGCTTGCCTTCGAAGATATTTAACAGTTTGAGTTGATTTTTTTATAACGCATTTTTTTAAAGGTTTACTCACTTATTTTGAGAGAGAGAGAGAGAACTTGTGCGCACAGGAGGCGGAGGGGCAGACAGAGAGGGAAAACACAGAATCCAAAGCAGACTTCAGGCTCTGAGCTGTCCGCACAGAGCCCGATGCGGGGCTCGAACCCACGGACCGCGAGATCATGACCTGAGCCAAAAACCAACTGAGCCACCCAGGTGCCCCTTATTATTATTAACCAAAGATTATACTCAGTTCAGATTTCCTCATTTTTTTTCCCCCTAACGTCCTGGTTCTGTTTGAGGAACCCATTCAGGACACGACATGAACGTATATTGACATGGGCTCATGGGTATTCATTTTATACTTGAGTTATAATCCAATAGTACTTTCTTTTTTGTTGTTGTTGGTCAAATTATTCCAGTTTTGACCACTGGGCACTCTTTTTGACTCTTGTGTTCTTTTGACATAGTCCTATCAATGTGGGGGTGTTTTGTTTTGTTTGAGTTCTTTTTTTTTTAAGTTTATTTATTTATTTTGGGGGAGAGAATGAGCACCAGCGGAGAGGGTCAGAGAGAGAGGGAGAGACAGAGAATCTCAAGCAAGCTCTACCCTGTCAGCGCAGAGCCCGATGCAGGGCTCAAGCCCGTGAGCACTGAGACCATGACCTGAGCTGAAGTCAAGAGTCAGACGGGTAACCGACTGAGCCACCCAGGTGCCCTGAGTTCTTCTTTTCTAACACTAAGGTTCGTCTTGTATTTTTCTTTCGTCCTCAAATCAGGCATTTCTCCAAGGAACCCTGGCCCCTGGCTCCTTTCATTGGAGAACTGTTTTTTTTTTTTTTTGTTTTGTTTTGTTTTTTGTTTTTTTGGCTTTTGTCTTTTGTCTTGTTTTTGTCTTTGAGAATGATATTAAAAACCAAAACCTGGGTGTTCTAGGTCCTGGGGCTTTTAGAATATTCATATATTACTCTAAAATAGGAACTAGTTGCAGTGTGATCACAGCAGATACATCATTATTAATGATGGCCTTGTGCTTCTTTATTTTATTTTATTTTATTTTATTTTATTTTATTTTATTTTAATTTTGCGTTACTCACTTTTGGGAGACAGAGAGAGACAGAGTGCGAGCAGGAGAGGGGCAGAGAGAGAGGGAGACACAGGATCCAAAGCAGGCTCCAGGCTCTGAGCTGTCAGCACAGAGCCCGACGCGGGGCTCGAACCCACGAACCGCGAGATCATGACCTTGAGCCCAAGTCAGACGCTCAACCAACTGAGCCACCCAGGCGCCCCATGGCCTTGTGCTTCTTATCCTAGCATTTGCCTAAAGCAACTGTACGATATAAGCCGGTGGTAAAATTTTCCCCATTAAAGACTCTGTTTTGCCTGTCCTTTTGTCTTCTTGTGTAAAATACCTCCACTTTCCCAAAACCCATGGGGGGAGTCGGGACAGGGGTGAATTAAAGGAACATAATGGAAACAGGTCCATGGTGGCAACAAGGCAAAGGTTTCCTCCCAATGTCCTCATTCAGCTTTTATAACAAATTCTTCAGAAGGTGAGCGTTGTAGTGCCTCACACGGATTGCATTTGAAAAGGGGAAAATAACGACATTTTAAGCACAGAGAAGTGCCACCACATACTTCTCCTAAGAATACACACATTCACATATGAATATATTAAATAACACATTCAGCAAATATAGATGTGCCCCCTATGGATAATTTACAGGAAAGGGGTGTGTGTGCGTGCATCCAGTTCAAGGAATCACAAATCCGTGATCTTTGTTATTCTTACTGTTCATTTTGTCACTGATCTTTATGCATGCGCTCATTTACGTTGCTTAGGGGGAGAGAAGGCTGTACATAAAAACAGATTATCTTTTAGAGCACTCGAGGGTTAGTTTCATTCCCCCCCTCTTCTTTTTATGAAGAAAATGATAGGATACATAAACCGGCGCCCTTAAAGAAGAAAACGCATGAAATAAAACAAGTAAGCTTTCAAAAATACGCTACACACGACAGGCAGACCTCCGGCTTAGCGGGAGGGCTGGGGTCAACACACGCACTGCGTATACGACGCCCGGTGTATCTTCGGCACTTAAAAAAAAAAAAAAAAAAAGATAAAAGTGGTCTTGAAAGTGAATGAAGTTGACTCTCAAAAAAGTGGGTTTTAGATGTTGAATATTTAATTCCCTGATAAAAGGGACCTGATTTCCTGCACACGGCTGCCATAAATAAAAAAAAGCACATCTTAAAAGAGAAGCAATGAGCAGAAACTGACCTTTCTGTGAGCAAAGCAGATGAGAAAAGGTATTTGGCTAATCCCAGCTGTCTCTGATTGGCCAGACAGCATCGTGTTGAAAATGTCTCCATCTGGGCTAATCTGTTCTCAGTTGGATGAGCGGAGGCCTTCAGAGTTAACCTGACATTTAACAATAATTACCCTTTCGAATGACCCCTGCCCAATCGCCTCCTCTCTTAGAAATCTCTTTTTTTGTGTGTGTGTTCCTAAACCTCTTGACTTTTGTGTTAGAGATAGGAAAAAAAAAAAAAAAAAAAAAAAAAAAAAAAAAAAAAAAAAAAAAACGAGGATGGTGCTCGTGTGTGTAAACACACAGAAGTGGGGGGGTTGTGTGTATTTCGAGATCTATACGTTGGATACAACTACGTCTCCAATACCGTGCATGATAACCGAGGATCTCTGACTGGTGTTGGGGTCTCATTTCATGACTCCATTTTGCTGTGCTGCGTGGTGCCTTTTATCAACTCTGTCCGTTTATCAATGCCTTGTGATATTAAAAAAAAAAAAAAAGTGGGGGGGGCGGGGAGAATAAGATCACCAATTAAAGTGGGACAGAATTTGTTTACCGGCTATTTTATAAAAGTCAAAGTTCCAATCTGGCCTTGCTTCATCACTTGAGTGTCCCTTATCAGACGCCAGGAGAAATGGTGCATGAAAAGAGGTACAGATAGAAAAACCAAGTTCAGGGGTCATGGAGGCTAACTGTAGATGAAATGTGGCCATTTCTTTTTACCTGAGGCTGGCTTCATCTTTTCTGAGAAAGGTCATTGTGATAAAAACAAAAACACATCTTGGAAAGAAAATCCATTCTGGGGTTTTATTTGCTTAAAAAAAAATAATAATAATAAAAAAGCCTTCCCCAGTTTAGACCCGCATTTTTCCAGAGCGTCCCTATCAATGGGCCATCTTGAGACAAGGCAGTTTCTGACCCTAATATTTAGGAAGGAGCTTCCATAAGGCTAAGGGCTGGAATCGGATAGACACCCAGAAGTTCGAGAGCTTGCTGTAACCCTGTCCCAAATAACAGGGCTGGTTAGCTTGGTAAAAGTGATGTGGAAATTCCACAAGCAAAAATTCCTTTAAGCTTTGTGTTATGTGCATTTTTTTTTTTGGTTCAGTTTAAATACCAAGAGAATATTTTCTTTTCAAATATTGCTCCCTACTTCCTCTGTAACGAAGACAGAAAAAGCTAATACGAAAATACGCACAGACATAACAGGCCCACGTGTTTATAATCTGGGAAATTCTTTCCTTGAAAGAATCCCCAGACCCTTCTATCACTCCGCCTACCTGCTTTCTAGGGTTTGAATCGACTTGACGGGTGGTTTTCTTTCATAGCCCAAACCTAATGATGGTCACCAACCGTCAACCTCGTAGGGCTCTTGCCATGGCCTGAGTTTCATTAGCTACAACCCAAACTGGACCAACAAAGGATTGTGTCAAGATTCCGAAAGAGAGAAGAATATGTCAACCCAAAATGTGCTGCATTGGTATATTGATTATTTTGAGCTGTAGACACTTGAAAACCAGCGACTGTAAGGAGAGGCTTTCTCTGAACTCCCCTTATGTACCTGAAGATAAAACCTCTAAAAGAACCCCCAAATTGTCATAAGTCCCCTCCCTGGGAGTTCCACCAAGCAGGGAAGATTGATTCTTAGCACAGGAGAGGAGACGAGATGTCAACACCACACCCAGGGCAACTTTGTCACAAACTGTCATACCTCCCATCCTTTCTATAAATGAGATATACATCCTACTAAACTTCTGCTCATTTCTCTCTCTCTCTTTTTTTTAATGTTTATTTATTTTTGAGAGAGAGAGAGAGGCAGAGCATGAGCAGGGGAGGGGCAGAGAGAGGGAGACACAGAACAAGAAGCAGGCTCCAGGCTCCAAGCTGTCAGCACATAGCCCGATGTGGGGCTCGAACTCACGGACCGTGAGATCCAGACCTGAGCCGAAGCTGGATGCTCAACCGACAGAGCCACCCAGGCACCCCAGCTCATTTTTCTCTTTTTAATCTGTTTTTTTTTAATTATAGGGGTCTCAGCTACGAATTCAGAAGGATAGAGGAAAAATTATTTTTCTCCCCCACAATTCCATTCTTCATAATACTTAGACTGTCTAATTATTGAAAGATTTTTTCCTCCATATATAGTCACTTCAAAAATAAGTATTACTTCACCTTTCTTCTAGGGTCAGCCCCCAAGAACATTGCAAACCCTCAATAAAATGGCATTATTATTATTATTATTATTATTATTTGAACCATTAACCAATCACTAGTCTTATAACGGGAATTCTTTTGTATAAGTGGTGCCTAAAAGTATCTCTTTGGCACGCTCAGAATCTTCATTATCTCAAAGTGTAGCTTGAAAATAAATCATTTTAGTTGGGTAGGAGATATTGCCAAACTTCACTGGCTATATTGTAACAATTGGATGATTGTCAAAATACAAAAAAATATTTGCTAAGTTGGCCTCACCATACGACACCTCAAATTCTCCACTTCCTGAATAATAAGAAAAAATGTATTTCTGGTTATTAACTACACAGCAAAGTCTTTCTTCATTCAAAAACAATATTTTAAATATCTGGGTTTTTTAATATGATTAATTATGCTTATTGGAGAAAGTTTGGAAAAAAATTGAAAAGTTGAAGGAAGGATAAAGGTCATTTAGTTGGTACCATTCCTTCCTGTTTCTTAAAAACATGGTAGGGCGCCTGGGTGGCTCAGTCGGTTAAGCCTCCGACTTCAGCTCAGGTCACGATCTCACGGTCCGTGAGTTCGAGCCCCGCGTCGGACTCTGGGCTGATGGCTCAGAGCCTGGAGCCTGTTTCAGATTCTGTGTCTCCCTCTCTCTCTGCCCCTCCCCCATTCGTGCTCTGTCTCTCTCTGTCTCAAAAATAAATAAACGTTAAAAAAAAAAAACATGGTAGAATAGTGATAGATAAATCATATTAAATCAATTCATTGGGAATTGACTAAAAGCCATAGCAAATTTTCTTTTTTTTAATTTTTTTAAATGTGTATTTATTTTTGAGAGCGAGAGAGACAGAGCATGAGTGGGAGAGGGGCAGAGAGAAAGGGAGACACAAAATCCAAAGCAGGCTCCAGGATCTGAGCTGTTAGCACAGAGCCCGAGGCAGGGCTCGAACTCACGAACCACGAGATCATGACCTGAACCAAGTTAGACTCTTATCCAACTGAGCCACCCGGGTGCCCCAGAGAGCAGATTTTCTTCAGAGATGATTTCATTTCATTTCATTCCCCAAACAATTCGATTCTTTAGGTATTATTGGTTTTGATTTTTAGATTTCAACAAACACATTTAAAGAAGTCATGGAATTTGAGGTAGATTCTCAACATCAGCCATATTGACGTTTTGAGCTAACAAATCCTTGGTTGTGGGGGCTGCCCTGGGCATTATAGGATGTTAAGCGGCGTCACTGGCCCACTAGATGCCACTATTATTCTCTCCCCAGCTGTGACAATAAAATTGTCCCTATGTATTGCCAAATGCCCCCTGCACAGCAAAATCATCCCTGGTTGAGAAACGTTGATTCAAGGTCATCCTTATGGATAAGGGCAGGAATAAAAACCAATTATATCCCTCTTTGCAGCTATGATCCTATTCCAAATATATTTTGCATGTTTTCCCCTCATTTGACATGGGTTGTCACTGGCTTTATCCTTTCCCTTTTATTCCGCTTTCCTTTTTTTTGGATAATACAAATAATGCTTTAATGATTCTCTTCACACCTAATCTTATTTTCTTCTATCTTTATGATTTTCCTTATGGTATGTTTCCCAAGCTGAAATTTCTGAGTCATGACGTGTGAAATTTGTAAGATTTTTGATATGCATTCCCATAGGAGTTGAGTCAACTTACATTTCAACCAATCTTGTGTGAGGGTGTCTTCTCTCCTGCCCCTGCCCCACCGTGTTTGTTTGAGGTTTGTAAACTGGTGGTCTTAAAATTGCGTGGCCCTTAAACATCCAAGATGAGTTGAAAAGTCCCTTGAGAAACAAAAGTACATGTGTCACCATTAGTGTGGTTACTGCAATAACTTTTACGTAAAATACAGCAATTAGTTCCGACTAGAGCCAGCCTACTAATACTTACTGAGGGTCCTTGCCCTTCTGAATCCCACTAGCCATCCACCGTATCCCAGGGGAAGCTGTAGCTCATGAAATAATTTTTTATTAACACTTCTGAGATGCGTCATTATCTTCCGTATTGTGGTGAAATCCATTAGTATCCATTCTTTCCATGGGGCCCCAAGAGCTAACATCTGTAATTCCGTTAAAGAAAGGAGAGTAAAGGAAGCATATCTCATATATTTGCTTGGCTCAGGGTTACACTGCTTTATATATCTCATTTAATCTACATGGAAAGTATCATTATGTTGCATTTTGAGATTTAGCCTTAGTTATTTATCCAAATTCACAGAGAGCGGTAACACTTAATACTCTAAAGTAAACCTTGGCTGTGTGGACTTCTACCGGATTGGTAGAGGTCAAAGACATCTCCCAGGACAAAAGCCTTAAAGCTTACGGATACCCCAAAGATATTTCTATAACCGGCAGCACAGGTCACACGCGAGAACTTGCTGGAATTGCAAATCTGGATCTCTGGGAGTGGGATCCAGCAATCCCTGTGACAAGCCTTCCAAGTGATTCTGAGGCATGCTCAAGTTCTCTGCCACTGCTATCCCAAATGACTCTCCCCTCGCCCCCTGCCCCACCGTGGTCAGTAATATCAGCACCTGAATATAATCTGTGGAAGGACAAGGTGTCATACAAAAAATAAATGTAAGAAGGGTTTTCTGCTTTTTACCCTGACTTCAAAAAAAAAAAAATCTATGTTTTTAAATTTCTCCAGTTTTCCTCTTTGCTTACTGTCCACCCAGTTTGGAGCTTACCTTCTGTCTTTTTACACCTCTTTCTGTACTCTGCTCGGTTGTTAAGCTTGATTTCCACAAGACTTTTGCCTGGACCGAGGCTGAAGAGAAGGATGCCTCCGGGCCAACAATTCGAATTCTTCTCTTTTCAATGACCACCCTTGCACTGAAATGACCGTCGTCAACTGTGGTTGACCTGTTGTTTCCTTTACAAGTTTTTCTATATTGTTTCAGAACCACCATGTGGCCTGATCACACTTATTGAGCTTGCATGTGTGTGTGTGTGCATGTGTGTGTGTCCATTGACTACATTTCCCGAACTGTACTGAAGTTTCCAAAAAGAGATCTCTTCAGACCACTGCGTTTTCCACTTTCACAGTCAATTAGTAATGGCTGCCAGAGTTGGTCAGGGCAGAAGAATTGGAGCATTGCCCTTGAGAAAATGCCGCGATGAGATATTGCTGTTAGAAACACACGTCGTCGAAGGTAGTACGATAACGGAGGCATTCTTATTTAGGCAAAAGCATAGGACGACAGGTAGGAAACCTGCTTAGACATATATGTCTTTACCATGGACTTTAGCAACTGGCCTGATGAAAATGAAATAAAACGATGCAACCTGGAAATATTTGGGACTGGGAAGTTAATTCAGCATAGGTCATGAAGTCCGCATTCGTACGCTAATTCTACCCCGGTCATGCATTTCAAACAAGGTGTCTTAATCACTCATCACAAACCATCCATGAGGTTCATCGACAGGTCATAAGTGTGGCCTTTCTCTCAAAGAGTATTTTAGGGTCTTACTTCACTCTTGGGGGCTCCTTGGAGAACCCCGATAGGCCAATTAAACGATTCCTTCTGCACAATACTCAGCCACAATCTATACAGCAAAAACATGTGCATTAGTGAGTCATCTCTACCGTGCCATTTTCTCTGTGGCATAATAAAAGTAGTTAATTAGATCACACCAGAATGCCTATCAGTAAACTGCAGAAGTAGAAATGGCCCCTTTTAAAGCTATGGAGCAGAGACAAAGCTCCTTGGGAAATTCTTCTGAAATGAACATGCGTGTCTTCGGAAGAAACTTACCTGCATGCGTTCCTTTTATCTATGCACCCCTCCCCCTGCTTTATTTTTTTAAGTCACCCAGACCTTGTCTCCTAGTAATGTCATAATCAGCAGGCTGAAAGCAAGGTTGCTGATAATTGTTCTTTATGTTGCTGTTTGTTTAGTATCTGATTCAATACGTCTGTGTGGACAGCATTCCATCACCTCCTGAGTAACAGAGGTGAAAAAAATCAATGGCAATCAGATTACCTTGTTAACAGAAAGGCTAAAGGGCCAGTGTGTTAAGTTCACAGTGCATCACCTTTCATTTAAAACATTTCACTTTTTTTTTTATTATTTATCTTTATTATTATTTATAGCACCCAGCCCGGAGGGTTTCCTAACGCAGAGTATGGCTTTGCATTTGTCTTCTGCAGAACCGAGCGTTTTCTGCCACATCACAGACTAGGTCGGGGACCCCTCGCGCGGGTCCGATTGAAAGCTTGCAGAGAGCCTACCGTGGCCATTTCTCCCCAAGTGCTTTGGACCAGTCCCGAAGGACTCTGCTTGCCAGACTGATTTTGCGACCCGAGTTGTCATAAGGATATCTTTATCTACTGTCGTGTTTGTTATTTACTGTTGGTCCTTATTAGGATCACTGCTTGTATCCACAGCAGCAGTGTGCCCTGAACTGTATGAGGGGCATTATCAGGCGCCCCAAGAACAAAAGCTCTCAACAGGGAGCTTCCAGATGAAAGACAAGATACGGGGCTGCAGAGGCCAAAACCATAGGAATGGATGCAGGGTAGTCATACACAGAGGCTTAGTCCCCAAATCAAACTCAGATTGTAGATGGAGGTCATGCTGAATATTCAGATTTTGGACCCCATTCAGCACGTCATGCCCTCTGGAGCCTCAGATTGGCTGCAAGGTCAACAGGCAGGCAGAAGTATTGGTAACACTTAATAATTGGTAATATTCGGTAATAATTGGTTAACCCTTGCTTTCCGAGACCCACGAAATTTAGAAACTTCATTCCTCTGACGTCATAATGCGCTCAATGACGTTTCCACCAGAATTCCCTTTTACTCATTGGAATTGGAAGATTGGAAGCTCGTTATCATGTTACCTGTGCGTGGTGGCGTCTGAGTTTGAACGCAGGTTCATTTGACTTAGTGGCTCATTTGCACCACCCTGCTGCTGGTTCTTAGAGGATGCTCCCTGGACTGATAGCAGAGTATCAGCATCCCCCTGGGAGCTTGTTAGAAATGCACATTCTTATATGGGAAACTTTGTACGACTATGTACAAAGGATTAGCCTCATCTTTTCAGAGAACTATGCTTTCCCCAGTGGACGCTTTAGGTTCCCGCAGACCTACTGAACCAGAATCTCTGGGCACGGAGCGCAACAGTCTGTGTTTTAATAAGACCGCCAGCTGGTTCTGATGAACACCGAAATTTCTGAACCACACACTCCATCAGGAGTGTCCCCAACAGGAAAGCGGCGCACATCTTCATTGTCATTAGAAAAGTCCAGAGCGATTTGCATGCCTTGGTATAAGATATTTTGATATCATGTGATTAAGCACGGTTCTTTTCCATAAGGCGCAACATTATAAAGTCATATATAGATTAGATAAAGTAGGAGAGACTGTCCTAAGATAGGCAACCAGTGGTTTTTATCTCAGAGCACTAAAAAGCTACTGTTTCCCCAACGCGGCTATTACCTGGCCCTACATACCAAATTTCTAAAGTGACTTGTATGCAATAAACTATAAATTCTCAAAAGACTTTTTAATGAATTTATTATTTTATTTTAAATATAAGTCATGCAGTTACTGGTCAGTTTGCCTCATAATATCAGAGATTAAAAGAGAAGATATGATAAAGAAATGGAATAAGTTATCCAGGATTGGATACTGGTCCGAGGAAGGTCATGAATTCTCACTGCATTCATCTTAATGCTCAGATTTTCCCATCTTTGGGTCCTTTTGATATAGTCTCAATGATCTTTGATAATTTCCTCGCCTCCTGCTAAACCAGCTTTGTTTTGTTTTTGTTGCAGATATAATTCTTTTCTTCTCCATCTTTGCTGCGTATGGATTTTAGCTTTGATAGTAATTTTCGTTTTAATTTTTTCCTGGGTTTCACCATAACATACCTGTGCTATAAATAAACAACATGTACATGTAAATACATTCTGAACCAACAACTTTCTCCAGGCATCATTTTGACAATAGATAGTAAAGATGTTTGTAAAATATTCAGACCCTTTGGCAGAGAACATATATTTCTGAAAGCCTCACCTAAGGAAATACCCATGAGTTTGTATATGATCTGTGTGTACGATACAGCAGGGTTATTTTCCAAAGCAAAAACAAACAAACAAACAAACAAAAAACCCACAAAAAAACAAAAATCAAAAAAATCAAAAACACACAAAAAATTTTTTTAAAAGTTAATAAAATCAAAAACTGAAGCTTACAGAGCTAAACCCAATAAAATAAGAAGAGTAAAGTGAATACCATGCAGCATTTAAATATTAGAGAGGAAAAGAGTTTGGCATCTTGAAAAGCTACTTCCATAATTCGATGTGGAAAAACCCAACATGAAGTTGTATAGACACCGTGATTCCCATCATAAAAAACAGGCCTAGGATAAAGATATCTCAGATGATAAACACAAATGAATAATGATGGCGTTGAGGGGTTAATGGTACAAGAAAGATAATTTTCTTCTTGATTTCCATAAGGCTGTCCTATTACATTTCTAATTAAAAAAAAATTACTTAAACCATTCAAAACAACCCTGGCATCAGTTGAAATCTATTGATTAGCTCTTTATTGTATGTGTTCCTTACTTTGTGTCATCTGTGAATATTGTTTCATTTAAAGGAAAAATAAAAAAGAGCAAGCTGATCTCTTTCAGAAGCACTTGGTTGCTTTGCATTGCAAGTTCCCTTCTGGCTTTCTTCCTTCCGAGCAGCTCATCCACTGAGTGTGCTTACACTGCCCACAGTGTGTGCCTTTCTTTAACTCCATTTGTTGGAGTCAAATGTTGCAGAAAAACAATGCTACTCTTGGTTACCATTCTGTTCCTTGGCTTAATACAGCTGCGCACAAGAGAATGGATAAAATGAAACAAGGTTGTACTTTTCATCTTCGCTTGTTAAATGTGCACAGATAGAGATAAATACATGGCTGGTTTTAAAATTCATTGAAGCAATCAATCCTTGTATTCAGATCATCTTTCCGGGCAACAGAATCTATGTCTCAAATCAAGATCATGCTATATAAATTCCCATGTAGGTGTTTTATACATTTTGATGCTAAGTCCCCGATGCCTTTTATTTGGCATCTCAAATATGGGTTGAACCTGCTGCTAGTGAAAGCATGACCATGGAATCTTGCAACTCTGTAGCTCACACAATCCTGTCAAGTCTTTCTGTCATTCCATGTGAGCGAAAAATACCAGGTTCCCTGCAGGAAGATTGCAGGAAGATTGAAGCCTGTTTAGATACTTGTGTGTGAAGTCAGGTGGCTTCCATCATGCCCCAATTTCTCGACTTCTTCATGTAAAAAAACATGGGTTAAAAGGCCTTGCCCACTTGGGGGTACTCTTTTGAGATCCTAGTAGAAAAAGAAAGCTTAAAAAATGTGAGAGACAGATATAAGGAGGTGCTTTTCTAGTTAACCTCATGAAGGTGGAATTTTGTTTTAATTTGTTTCACCGTTTATTTTTCCATTGCTTTCTCTTCATGTGTTTCTTTTGTTAATTTCAGAACTCTACCACTCTTTTAGAGTTTCTAAGGGTGGGAAGGGGGACCAGTGGGAATTACATGTCCACCCCCCTCCCCAACTTACCCCGTAGATTCAATGAAACACTGACAATGAGAAGAGAAAATAAGGAAGCCGTGACTCATGTTTACGAGCCTACAAGCTATGACATCTCCCACATGCTTGAAGTGTCACATCTGCCTGCAGATCTGAGTCTTTACCCATCTTCATGTACTTGTGGTCACTGCTTTCATTGATCAAGGAAAATGATGCACTCTTATGAGATTTTGTTTGTGCTGCCACTGCCCGAATCTTACTTATATGTCCGGTTTTTTCTGTTTGAAGTTTATTTATTTATTTTGAGAGAGAGAGAGAGAACATGAGCAAGGGAAGAGCAGAGACAGAGGGAGAGAGAGAATCGGAAGCAGGCTCCACGCTGTCAGCCCAGAGCCTGATGTGGGGCTTGATCCCACGAACTGCGGGATCATGACCTCAGCTGAAATCGAAGGTCGGAAGCTTAATGTACTGAACCACCCAGGCACCCCTTATATGTCCCTTTTCTCTAGTAATACAGCCGGCTGCACAGGCACCTCACCCATAGAGTTTAATCATCCTATGCTGAAACAACCCACTGTTTTACCTCTCTATCTCTCTGCTTTTAGTTCCTTGAAAGCTGGGACTTGCGTTTTGTCTTTTTCTTTTTCTGTTTTCAAGTATACAGCCCCAGGACCTAGCATGGCTTCCCGCTGACCTCAGGCACTTGAGAAATATTTGCACAAAGCCTTTTGAGGAAGCAGATGACCACGTTGATCAGTACAAGAAGTACTGGGGGGCAATGTGTGGAGTGCTTGAGAAAGACTCATCTGGTGGAAAGCTGTATGAGTCCTGGCTGAGAAAGGAAGACAGAAGATATTGCACAAATTAATAGACCCTGCAACTGCAGTTGTGGATGTCAGAGGAAGAGAAAGGAGACATTACCAAGGAGATGTCAAAATACTGTGGTTCCATCTGGAAACAGCAGTCATCTGTTTGCAGGTGCTATTGTAAGATTTCAAAGGCTGAGACTATTTTGTTAATTTTTGGTGCACTAAACCCGGTCTAAGTTCTAGAGATCTTGATAAGCCGTACATAAATATGTGGTAAATAGGTTTATTACTGAGTGGAAAAAGCTGTTCAAACAAGAATTTGATGTTAGTGATACGGTTGCCTTTATCGATAGCCATATTGATCAGATAAGTTTGGTCTTGACCCACATGATAACATTTTGATGAAATGAATGAGGTATATACTTTGGCATTTTTAACTAAAAAAAAAAGTTATATCAATCATCCCATCAACATCTGGTACTTTCTCTACTGACCAAAAGTATTGTGAATGTTTGTTTAGCAAGAAAATAAATTAAATGTATTAAATCCCAAAGGAAAAACAAGGTACAGGAGAGGACGGACAAAAAGAGACAAATGATTGATTAAATTCAACAGGCCTTCATTTTTCATTCATTGATGTATGTTTAAGTATCCTTCAGTTTTAACTGAGTTTCAGGTTGAATCACATATAACTACTAGAAACCTCTTCACCGCAGAATCCCACGGCTGGAGTCATTTCAATTAATTAAGTGTTACAGAGGTTAGTAACGATTTTAGGCCGCACAATGAAATTATTTCATGAGGTGGCAAGTTTCTCATGTGTTTTCTCTTCCTTCGTCTGGATTATGGCAGGCAGAAATTGAATTTTGCCAATAGATTAGAAAGAGCCTTATCCAGGGAATGACTTCAAAGACAAATCCGATGCCTTGTGTAGGAAAGGAAGAAAAATAAATAGTCACAAGTAATCAAAAGTACTTCACTCCCAGTTGAGAGGTTCTAACAACTTTCTGAAGTTAAGTTAAAGAAGAGATACCATTATAAATTTTCCCATCATTCTAACGTTTATAAAATATTGAAGAAAATCAGCTTCTTGTTCAATTCTTAATACCTAAAGTAAAAAAAAAAATAAATAAATAAAACGCAGACAAAGTAAGAAAAACATACCTCAAATAATCAATAAATATACAGTGACTTCATTGTGAATCCCAGCAACTATAGCACTATACTAATTGAACTTCAGACTAGTTGAGCACGCCTTGGTGGCTCAGTTGGTTGAGCATCCGACTTTGGCTCAGGTCATGATCTTGCGGTTCGTGGGTTCAAGCCCAGCATCAGGCTCTGTGCTGAAAGCTCGGAGCCTGGAGCCTGCTTCCGATTCTGTGTCTCCCCCTCTCTCTGCCCCTCTCCCACTCATGCTCTGTCTCTCTCTCTCAAGAAAAAATAAACATTAAAAAAAATTAAGAAAAGAATAGTTGAAAGACAATGATCTTGTACTCAAGTGCTTTATAATCTTATTCTCTATTCAATATGTAGACATGTTGAACATTTAAAAATAAAGGCCATGTGAAATAAAGCAACAACTTACACAGTGGAAGGAAGAAGGGTATGAAAGATATTTTTAAAATTAAAATTAATCAATGCTTATGTTGAGACGCACCTTGTGCTAACAATTCTAACTAAAAAAAAGTCATTGGTTTTTCTACCAAAAAGGTAATAACAAAAAAAATTGTTACATTTGCTAAAATTGAGAAAACACATGTGGAATAAAAGAAATGAAATTCTTCTGTAAACTGACTATCTATTAACCGACATTAAAATTTTAACATATTGCATTTCTTCCAGAATTTCCTATGATAATGGCATATCAATATATATTGATCATATCATGTAAGCAATTTAACTGAATTCTTCACTTAACATCATGAGCACTTCTCCATGTCGTTAATTTTTTTTCTATAACATTATTGCAAATCTCTAAAACATTTCACTTTATGGATATGCCGTCATTTATTTAATTATTCTTTTAGTCACCTTTCAGTTATCTCATTTAATTTTAGCAATTTTTGGTTTTAAAAGAAACTTTCCCACCTCGCGTATCTATACTATAATATTATATTTATTTACTATTTTAAATTACTCTTTTATATATACATAAAATTACTAAATCAGTGATTCAAAATTAACATTGTGCCAGAAGTATGAAGAAACATGAAGTATTGTCATGTTTCCCTAAACCTGGAAAATGTTATCTGCATGCTAGCCATTCTCTTAATGTGACACATATAGTAAAATCAATATTTATAGTTGATCACAAAATTTAAAATTTTTTTGATGTTTATTTTTTGAGAGAGACAGAGTGTGAGAAGGGGAGGGCAGAGAGAGAGGGAGACACCGAATCCGAAGCAGGCTCCAGGCTCTGAGCTGTCAGCACAGAGCCCAATGTGGGGGTTGAACCCACGGACTGCGAGATCATAACCTGAGCCGAAGTCGGCCGCTCAGCTGACTGAGCCACCCAGGCGCCCCTTGATTGCAAAATTTTATACCAAGCACATACATGTTCTTTGTGCCCGCACATAGGGAACAAAGGAAGAGAGGGTCGCCTCAATCAATGTACTAACTTGCAAGCTGGGTAAACAATAGGAAAAGTAGAGAATTAGAACTAAGGCAAGTAAGTATTTTACTCTGAAAGCTAAAGAGATAAATGACAGAAAAAAAGAAAGAAGAAAGAAAGAAAGAAAGGAAGGAAAAGAAGTAAATTGGTTTAAGCACTTGGAGATTAAAGACAGGACATTGTAGTTGATGAAATTCCATAAAAGAAAAGGAGAGAGTTAACAGAGGTAATAGTATTTAAATAGAAACATTATCATAAGTTATGCCAGAGGAGAAGGTAAGCAAGGACTTCTGTTTTTAACCAAGAGGGAGTAACAGAAAACAGATTTGCTCTCTTGTCTGAAAGAACCAAAAACTCCAGACAAAACAGACAAAAGAAGGGTTTCCATGATACCAGATGCCAGACAGAAAAGCGGTAATGCCTAAGACATATGAAACAAAACTTGACGAATCTTATGACTTCCTCAGCTCCCTGCCTTGAGGAAGTTTCCGGGTTGTGGAAGAAAGGAGGGACGCCATCTTTCCAAGCTGAGGACACGGCGATGAAGGTCTGGAGAGGCTCATTTGGTGAGAATTCACAGGATAGGAAACATAAAGTAGAGGGCTGAACAAAGTGAGAATTTCAAAGGTCTGCAGAGGACTCCCCTTGAGCATTTATCAAAGTACAGAGCAGAGCATGTGTGTGATGAATATATCCCAAGTTAAGGAAAGAACCACTTGAAAAGATTCGCAGGAACAGTGTCGGGCATTGCACAGGGTTGAAAAAGAGTGCTTGCTCCCTATTGCCAAGCTGGAAAACTTCATAATTTATATGTTACTGCATGTTTATTTTAAAGTCGATTTCTTCATTTTGACAGAGAGAGAGAGAGTGTGCAAGGGGGGCAGGGACAGAGACAGAGGGACAGAGAGAAAGAATCCCAAGCAGGCTCCACACTGTTGGCGTAGAGCCCAGCATGGGGCTCCAACCCACGAACCATCAGATCATGACCTAAGACAAAATCAAGGGTCAGATGCTCAACCAATGAACCACCCAGACGCCCCAGAAATTACTGGGTGTTGAGAAGAGTCTTACCTTAGTACTGGGGAATATTTGGCCCTAGATACTGCTCTGACCTTGCCTGACAAATATTAAAAGCAAGACACAAAAATTTCAAACTGTGTTCAGGTAACCTAACTGCATCCTAGAACAGAGTTCAAGAATATTTGCAGGAGGGGTGCCTGGGTGGCTCAGTCGGTTAAGCGTCCGACTTCGGCTCGGGTCATGATCTCACGGTCCAGTCCGTGAGTTCGAGCCCCGCATCGGGCTCTGTGCTGACAGCTCAGAGCCTGGAGCCTGTTTCGGATTCTGTGTCTCCCTCTCTCTCTGCCCCTCCCCCACTCGCGCTCTGTCTCTCTCTGTCTCAAAAATAAATACACATTAAAAAAAAGTTTAAAAAAAGAATATTTGTAGGAATACAAAATTACCCGACACTCAACAAGGTAAAAATTCACAATGTCTGGTATGTGAGCAAAAGTACTAGGAATGGAAGCAAACAGAAAACAGGTACCGTTATCATGAGAAAAAGCAATCAGTGAAATCAGTACAGACCTGAGAGAGATCTTACAATTCCCAGACATAAACATTAAAACAATTACACTGTATTTTACAGGTCCCAAAGGTATGTGTTAACATGGAGATATAAAAAAAAAAAAACCCAAGGGGCGCCTGGGTGGCTCAGTCGGTTAAGCGTCCGACTTCAGCTTAGGTCACGATCTCACGGTCCGTGAGTTCGAGCCCCGCGTCGGGCTCTGGGCCGATGGCTCAGAGCCTGGAGCCTGTTTCAGATTCTGTGTCTCCCTCTCTCTCTGCCCCTCCCCCATTCGTGCTCTGTCTCTCTCTGTCTCAAAAATAAATAAACGTTAAAAAAAAAAAAAAAACCCCAAATCTGAATTTTAAAGAAAAATGCCACAATTTCTGAGATAAAATGCACAATGGATGTGTCTCTTAGTCTACTTGAACTGCTACACCAAATTACCATGGATTGGATGGTTTAAACAATGCACACGGATTTCTCACTGTTCTGGAGGCTGGGAAGTCTGAGATCAAAGTACAAGAAGATTCAATGTCTGATGAGTACCCTCTTCCTGGTTTGCAGACATTGATCTTATAATGGAGAGAGAGACTTGCGCTCTGATATGTTCTTATAAGGGCACAAATCTCATAACTAGGAGACCACCCTCATCTAAACTCAGTTACTTTCTAGGGACGCCTGGGTGGCTCAGTTGGTTAAGCGTCCGACTTCAGCTCAGGTCATGATCTCCCGATTTGCGAGTTCGACCCCCGCCTCAGGCTCTGTGCTGACAGCTCGGAGCCCGGAACCTGCTGCAGATTCTGTGTCTCCCTCTCCCTCTGCCCCTCCCCTGCTCACGCTCTGACTCTCTCTCTGTCTTTCAATAATAAATAAACATTAAAAAATAATTTAAACCCAGTTACTTTCTAAAGTTCCCATCTCCAAATATATAACATTGGAGGTTAGGGTTCCAACATATGAATGTGTGACCAACACTCATAGCAGTGAAATCAACAGCAGATTAGACATTGCAGACATAGTGAATTTAAATACAACAAGAAAAATTCCAAAACTAAACACATACAGGGAAAAAAAAGAATTTTAAAAATAATAAAAAATGAAATGTATCTATTTGACCGAGATGGGACACTTCTTGTATGCTGCTAAGGGTTTCACTATAGATACAACAGGAAAGTATCCTTGAGCTTTCTGAATGTAGCAGCCAAGATTGAATGGGAGAATAAAGTAATTACAAAATACGTGATTGGGAGGGGGAGGGAATATTTTTTTTTTGCAAGGTAAAAATAACCTTGGAAATAGCAAAGAGCTTGGTTATATCAAGAAAGGAATCTAAAATTTGAATGTTTTTAAAAAATGGAAAGGGTCAGAGAGCTGAATGACAACTTCCAGTGGCCCAAAATACATAGAACGGGAGTTCTTGAAGAAGGTGCAGAGACAGAATAAAACATATTTGAGTTAAATAGCGACCAGAAGATTTTCAGACTTGAAGAAAACCATAAACTTCCAGATCCAAGATGTTGAATAAAATCCACAGATGAGAAATATTAAGAAAAGCATAGATTAATAATCAATAATCTTATAAGCAACCGGAGTAAAATAAATACATACATACATACATAGAGGGGGGAAAGGAAAAAAAAATGTTAACAACGATAAGGATGGCAGGAGAATTCTTTTGTAACTATTCAATGAGAAGTCAGTGGAACAATAACTTTAAATTACTAAAAGGAAAAAAAACTGTTCAACCTGAATTATATACCGATAGAAAATATATTGGCAAAGCAAAGGCAGAGTAATGCTTCAATGAATAGTAAAAACTCAACTAAAAAGACTCAAATAAACGCTGAAAAATTTAAAGGAAGTCCTTCAGTGATTTGTGCCGGGGACAAATTTATAAAGGTGCTGAGCAATGATACAGAGAGGTCCACCCCATGGAAATGTAGCAGGATTCTCGCACAGTGATGACACCGAGGCTTTTCTTTCCAGGAAGCAACTTTGTTCCTGCCAGCACCACTCAGTTGGGTTTGGACCCGAAGAACTGAGCCCCGAATGCCATGCGACATAGCCTTTTATATACTTTTTACTTCTTTGTCTCCCATATATGGCAATACATAAACATGCAGTCTGATTAAGGGGTCTCATGTTAAAAGATCTTGATGGATGTTGTCACATATGGGTTTAGCCAGGTTGCCTTGAGGTTGTTCGTTTGTTTGTTTTCTTTCCTTAGGGAGGGGACCCTACCAGAGAAAGAGAGGTTTAATGTTAGTTCCCCTAGAGATGAGAGGCAAGACAAGGCATGCCTTGTGGCAGGGCCACAGGGGGAATCACCAGTGTCAACCAGGAGGCGGAAAGGAACAAGAAGAAAGCCTAGGGGTCACAGCCTTTGTTGTGTGTTTTGGGGCGAAGGCAAGGCAGGGCGGGACAATCAGCCAAGGATTCGCTAATTTGAATAATTCCAGCAGGCTTTAGGTCCTAGGAACTGCTGCTAGTCATTGGTTTCTGGTTCTGGATCATTTTAGGGTAGGAGACAAATCGGATTGGTGCGTGAGTTAAATAAAGGAGGTGGTCAGAGATATGGACACCGAATTGTTCGGTTGTATAGGAAAGGCAGGCTCTCCGATAAGTTGTTTATTGTCTCTAGGAATTAGCAAGCCCAGGGAGGAGCAGTCTCTACCCTGCTAGCAAGGACCCCCAAAGATACCAAAAACTCATAAAATATTTACAAAATTAAAAATTTGATGGACACAACTGGCACTGTGTTGTTTAACATAATCATAAGATAAGTTTATATTCATAGTAAGGAAATTTGGTGGGGGACTGGGGTAATGATAGTGGAGATTTTTAGAGCCCAGGGCATAATTGCCCTAACCAGTGTAAAAAGCATTTTATTACGAAAGTAGAAAGGCAGAACGCAAAAAGAAGTGTAAAGAGTCTGTGCAAGCCAGCCAATAACTAAGTTTTCCATTTATATGGCATTCACCAGGAAAATAGACTTGGAATTTTTGCTTTTAATATTTTGGTGGAGCTGAGTATACCAGGATCATGGGTGAAGCAGACAGCAAGCTCAGAAACATAGTGGAATCCTTTTGATCTTACAAAGGAAGAGAAGCAAAACAGTCCTGGGCCCCAGTTGTATCTTAGGAAAAACAGCCCGTGGGTGTTGCTGGCCCCGAGATTTTAGTGCCCAGAGTGATGTTGTCTCTGTTGCAGGGGAGGGTCTTGGGTTGGGGTGATGTCATCTGGGTCAATGTCATTTCCAGGGATGAGCCGCCAGGCCAGGAAGATTCCATCTGGGATGTGGGACAAGAAGCATTCTTTTTCAATGGATACCTACTTGGGTTGATGTGAGTCTCAGCATTTGTCATATTTGGTTGAAACAATAGTTTATGCAGAGGGTTTGGGCCTTTGCACTGTAAATCAGTGAGAGCACCCAAGGAGACCACTGGTCACTTGAAACAGTTTTGTTGTTCGATTTTCGGTGGAAGCTTAAGTTAAAATGGGACACATGTCAAATGAGCAGATGTCAGACCCATGGGTGAATCTATGATTAGTGGGTTCCAGTAGAATATATGCCCTCAATTTGACCACCAGTTTTATGGGTTGGGGGCAGCATTGAAAATGTGTAAAGATAGGAGCAAAGTATAGACTTATCTATGAGACTCGAACTTGAAAAAGAGGTTTCGAGTAGACCTCATGTCTCTCAGTTAAACCAGCAACTGGGACCTTTTAGGCACATGAAAGTTCCTTTGACTGCTTTTTCCATGAGCCCAGCATTATGCATTTTGCAAAGTAAAGTGTATATCTTGGTTGCAACCAGTAATGTGTGCAATTCTGAAGGAAATAAAGAGTGTCCTGACAAGGTCTTGTATTGTAGTCTTAGCACTTCTAGAGACGTCTATGATTCTGACTTATGTTTGGGTTATCTGTGAGGCAAGAGGTTCTCGGCAGTTTGTTACCCTCAAGGACAGCTTTTAGGCACTGGCCCAATAGTTTATGATAAATGTGAAGATAAGACCCCTTGTTGGTTAGAGTATCTAGTGTTAAGATGGTCGTTTGCACTTGACCAAGTGTGTTGACTTTTGGGTCCCGTCCTTCATATCTTGAACGGGAACATTCCATTGAGCTGTATACCCACAATGGCTAGTAGTGCTGACCCCTTGTCTACGAATTCCCATTGCTGTTCATTCAGTTGATCCCAAGGGGTTGAGTTTGTGGGGTGCTGTTTCCATGACTTAAAGCATAATGGCCGGCTGAGTATGCAGGGTCACAGGTTCCGGGTCATTTCCAGGAGACCCTAGTGTGAAACCATGATTATTGTTTTAATGATATATTCCACGAGATCGAAAGGGGCGATTTTTTGTATCTGAAGCCACTGAACAACCAACGGTCATCAAGAGTGGTTCAGAGACTCCCAGAGACATGAGGAGAGAAGAGAAAGGAGACCTGTGTGACCCTGAGGTAGACAATGATTTTTCAGGAGCGACACCAAAACGGGATCCATAAAGAGAAAAGAAAATTTAGCCTCATCAAAATTTAAAACTTCTATTCCTCAGAATATACTAGGAAATGAAAAGGACTAGACCAGACCGGGGGGTGGGGGGGGGAACCTAGACAGCAAAGAACTTGTATCTAGAATACATAAAGACTGTTCAAGCTTCATAATAAGAAGAACAACTCATTAAAAAATAAACAAGGGGCGCCTGCGTGGCTCAGTCGGTTTAGTGTCTGACTTTGGCTCAGGTCACGATCTCAAGGCTCATGGGTTCTAGGCCCGCCTCGGGTTCTGCACTGACAGCTTGGAGCTTGCCTTGGATTCTCTCTCTCCCTCTCTCTCTCTGCCCCTCCCCTGCTCTCTCTCTCTCTCTGTCAAAAATAAGCAAATCAGCATTAAAACATTAAAATAAATACACAAAAAAGGTGACGTGCTTACATTTTGGTGTTAGCCCTAACATGGATTAGTGCCCAGTGACCAGAAGGAATGGAGTATTAATACATGCAAACACCCGGATAAGGGGGAAAGTGATTGCAGAGTGAAATAATCCAGGGAAAGGGGGATATACATTGAATAATTTTATTTACATAAATCCCTGGAAAATGATAATTAACCTATAAAGACGGAAAACAAATCAGGGGTTGTTTGAGGACAGAGGATCTGCAGGGAGGGCCGGAAGGAAGTTTAAAGGGGTGCAAGGAAACCTTTGCCTCTGGGGGTGATAGGTATAGTTATTACCTTGACTATACGACGGTGTCACAGTTTTATGTGGATGGCCAAATGGATTAAAATATGCACCCGAATTACGTGCACTTTATCCTTCAATAGAGTGGCTTTTAAAAATGGCAATGTAGGAAATATACGTGGAGTGATAATGGTATTATCGGCGGGATGGGATCCGGCTGATCCCCAAAACAAAAACAAAAACTAAAACCCGCAAAGGCATGGTGAGACTACCAACTAAATATTCTAGAAGTCACTAGCTTTTGTTGGTGATAATAGAGAGATGAGAGAAAGAGGGGAAAGACTGCATAGTTAAAACAGATGAGCTGTCTTCCTTCTCAGCTATTTAGATATCACAGTAAATTCCATAATAGAGGAGGGGCTTCCTTCCACACAGGGGGCAATGCCAAGGTGGAGAGGGTCAGTGGTCCTGCCTGAGGCTATAGGGCTGCGGAGAGGTCGGTACCTGAGCCCCTTTGCATTATCCCTTATGTCTGTGATACAATTGAAAGGTCTGGAAAGGGCTGAGAGAGAGTCCCCTGCTTCCCACCCCCTTATGCCCAGAGCTTTGTCACTCTCAAAAGACACTTAATAGCGGACTCATATTTCTCACTTAACCCCTGTCCAGACTTAACCATGGCTACCCGGGACGGTAACCAGGAATTTGTTGAAAGTTCAGAATGTTCTCAGCATATGATGCAGCAAATCTTCGGGGAGATTTTAGTTCATTCTGTGGCACTGCTGCTACTCTAACAAGATATACAATAGCGCTGAACTACTCATCGGATGACTTCCGGGAACAAAGCACTTTGCGGCTCTATTAGGAAGCCACGGGGTCAATGCCTAACGCTTCTGGACGTGGGGTTTGGGTCTTGCAGTTTCCCATTCTGTCCAGGCTCTAAGGGAATGAATAAGGCTTTTAGTTTGGAAAAGAAGTAGGAGCAAACAGTTATAAAACTGCATAGTGGGGAATAGGGTTCCTCTTATCTTATTAAACCCCTCAAACTTTTATCACTGAACATCAGTCTTGACTTTGAAAAGTGAGACTAAAATAATTACGTGGTGCTTTCTTTTTCTCAAGTCCAGGATTAAAGAAAGCAAAAACAATAAAACAAGATAAGGGGCGCCTGCGTGGCTCAGTTAGTTGAGTGTCTCACTTTGGCTCAGGTCATGATCTCGTAGTTGGTGAGTTCAAGCCCCATGTCAGGCTCTGTGCTGACAGCTCAGAGCCTGGAGCCTGTTTCACTCTTTCAGATTCTGTGTCTCCCTCTCACTCTCTGTCTGTCCCCTGCTGCTCATACTTTCTCTCTCTCTCTCTCTCCCTCTCTCCTTCTCTCTCAAATAAATAAACATTAAAAAATTAAAATAAAATAAAATAATAAAAAAGTTGTGCAGCAGAGAAAGAGCCTTGGAAAATTCAAACCGTGCAGTGGTAAAGCCTTCCCAACAAAAGAAAAGAGAGCAAAAGTATGAGTTAATTGTGGCTAATTATATCAGTTTGGTGTGTCTGAATAGAATAGTTAACTGTAAAAAGGACGATTTGGAAGCTCAAGAAATGGTTGGGACTCTCTGTCTCTCTCTACCTCCCTCCCTCCCTTCCTCCCATCCGTTTTTCTAGAATTAGAGGTAATCTAATAAAGAAAGTAGTACCCTAATATAGAAATCTAGAGGAATTACAGGCACAATGATAAATAATTTGGATTACATTTGATTTTTAACAAGCAGGATATCGCTTGCACCGTTAAGAAGCTGAAAATAATACAGATTTTACCCAAACCCTCCTAATATTATTAAATCATCAGGTTAAAGTCAGACACAGAAAATCATTTCTTTCCACTTAAAGTAAGAGGAAGGGGTTCCTGGGTGTCTCAGTCAGTTGAGCGTCCGACTCTTGGTTTCGGCTCAGGTCATGATCTCACGGTTCCTGAGACTGGGTCCCACGTCGGACTCTGATACTGCTTAATATTCTGTACTGCTTAATATTCTAAGAATGGGAGGGCGAGCAAGAGGGTGTTTTTCACATATAAACAAATTATATACTCATCCAACTGAAGTTTTAACTATTTCTACAAGTACATAAGACAAGTGCTTTTGAACGAGATCAATGGTCTTCAGTTGTGACACCATGAGGCATTTTCTCCATGATTATACTACTAAATCTAGAAATACAATACATATATACTTGACTCTATTCTAGTAAAACACTGAGGACTTACCACTGTCCATGATTTAACCTAAATTCCCCTGAATGTTGATATAGTCATTATCTTACATCATTAACATATGAGATAATACATATGGTCCCTAGGGTTCAGAAACAGTACCTGCTTATAAATGATTAAAGCAACGTGGTCAGCTCGTGAATTTAGGATCTGATTTCACTCTGACAATGACTCTGTGTGGTAAGGACCCTTACTGATCTCTTTTTTGCAGATACTCCAAGGTATTGACAGGATGGGTTACATTTCCTAGAGTTATAAAGCTAGTTGATGTCAGAATTATATCATGAATTTAGATATGATATTACTAGCCTGCACGCTTAATTACTACCTTGCATTTCAGATTATCTCTTACTACTGGTGTTCTGAGATTTGAGGAAATGTTATATACTGATCTTATATAGCTTCCTGGTTTTATGGAAAGAAAGATCCTCATGGTAAACAATTAAAAATGATTCAAGAATTGGGTTTACCACTAAATATGTTACTGTTCAGGCATGGATCTTTTTTTTTCTTTTGTAAAATCCAATTATGTTTTCTATTTTAATCTCCACATAAACATAGTAATAAATTATCATCATCATTATAATCATCATCATTGCCATCATGACTTTGTTTGGAACTTTAAAATTTATTTTTGAGGAACTCTGTACCAGGGACTCTATGCTTCTTTGTTCTGTGTCGCACTTCAAATGTAGACAGAGCCTTAGGTAGAACACATTTAAATGTAACGCTCTTGATGAAATTAACAGAAACGAATACAAAGACATAGTTGGAAAGTGTCCTTGGATGGAGTGATTTTGTTGATAAAGATGTCGCCATTACAGCAATAAAAAAAAAAAAAAAAGAAGAAGGACTTCTCTTTGTCTCCGGACTTACCTTTTGCTTGTCACGGGATGATACGCTGTCACTGGTGGAATGCTGGAACTCAGCAATGTCATGTGTGTGGTTCAACAGCTCCTAACACTATTTGTTTAGAGTAACAATACTTTCCACTGTGCGTTGTAAATGAAGAACTGAAATAAATGTAGTACCATTGCATTTAATTGGAAGATTTAGTGAGGCAGGCAAGAAAATCCCCTAACCAGAAATAGCGACATGTGGGCTAGTGTTCTAGCCACTAGTAATTGCTTAATGGGACAGAGAATCCCAGCGAAAAGCCCACGAGATAGTCTTACTATTAGTGTAAACCCAATTCAAAGCTTTGGTTTGCTTGCTTGGGTATTATGGGCACTTATGAGATTAGATTAATAATAGCCCAAACGGGCTCTGTTATGGCAAGTACGATCTTAATGCGTCATGGCTTTAACCATATTATTTCAGCAAGTCCCAGGTCTTAAACGAACCTCATTATTACAATCGAAGTGACTGTGAATGCATTCAATCCCATAATAAAAAAGTGTCTAAGTCTCTCCTTTCATTTCCCTCATTTTGTCTATGGTCCTGTAACACTATGCCCATCCTCAGAGCTTTGGGTTACCTGGTATTCTAGCCGTTCCTGGAAAGGCCTACGTCTAGTAACTTCCGTCACATCTCCGCGTCAACTTTTTCCCATCTATTTCCACAATTGTGGACCCCCTGTAAGCTAGTCATCTGACTCCTAAGGGTAGACCAGAAGCCTGCCATCCGGCATCCGATGTGCCGACCCTGGGCTGCCTAGATTTTTTTTTTTTTTTTATCACAGTGGTCATATTTCTTTTCCTTTAGGCCTTAAACATCTTAGAGACTCGATTGCCTCTTACACCAAATGGTAACGTCAACTTTTCTGAATACGCAGTTGACTTCATGTTTGTCATTATTTGCCTCCTTAACCCTTCTCCTCTTTCTCCTTCATCCATGTCTGTCAAGGTCACATTACAAAGTTGCCCAGACCTGAAACGAGGAGTCTCCTTCGAAGTCTTCCTTTATGCCCCACGCTTTATGGGCTCATCCGGCCATTCTCTGCCCCGCCCACGTGGTATTCCGTGACACCATTCCTGCCTTTTCATGCCTCCTACGTTCACCTCACTTCAGGCTTGCACCACTCTGTGCCTAGGTAATGGTAGTCACTTCTAGGATGGCCTCTCAGAGGCTCCTAAGAGCCTGAGACACTGAGACACTGTTGTCTGTCCAGATGTTCCCAAACAAACAAACAAACGACACTACGGTAGTGGGGTGTTCAGGTTTCACAACACATTCTCACATTATTTTTTCTTTAAGTTTGTTTATTTATTTATCTACTTATTTACTTATTTATTTACTTACTTAGAGTGAGCGGAGGGGCAGAGAGGAGGAGAGAGAGACAGAATCTCCATCAGGCTCTGCGCTGACAACACGGGGCTTGAACCCACGAACTGTGAGATCATGACCCTAGCCGAAAACGAGAGTCGGACGCTTAACCCACTGAGCCACACAGGCGCCCCTCCCATTAGGTTCATAATACAGGTTTTCCCACGTGCAAAGCATATATGTAAGAGACTCACATGGCCCCAAAAGGGGCAGGCTTGTCATAGCAACCTTGCACGTACCCTTAAAGGATCGTTAACCACACCTTGTTATTGTTATTGTTATTGTTATTGTTATGTGTAAAATATACTAGAACATACATGCCTTACTAAAGTATGTTTCTACCAGCAAAGGAGAAAGAGAGAGAGAGAGAGAGAGAGAGAGAGAGAGAGAGCTCTCCAAGAAACAGACTTGGAACCATAGAGAGCAAACTGCTGGTTATCAGAGGGTCGGTGGGGGGATGGGAATGAAGGAGTGTACTTGTCATCAGCATTGGGTGATGCATGGAGGTGTTGGGTCACCGTATTATACACCTGCAACTAACACCGCACTGTATTTTAACTAACTGGAATTTAAATAAAAAACCAAAAAATGTAAGTTTCGTGAGGGAAGAGTCACGTTGGTGTTGCGACACAGTGCTAGGCACAATATGCATTCAGAGCACATCCGCAGGGACAAAATACCTTGGGCTCTGATGGTAGGAAAAGAAGCTGTGTTTTCTAAGTCTCTATAATGAATGTATAACCACACAGGTAGCAGGGAAAAAGAACTATTAAAAAAAAAAAACTGTTAAGGGGCGCCTGGGTGGCTCAGTCGGTTGAGTGTCTGACTTCAGCTCAGGTCACGATCTCGCGGTCCGCGAGTTCGAGCCCGCGTCGGGCTCTGGGCTGATGGCTCGGAGCCTGGAGCCTGCTTCCGATTCTGTGTCTCCCTCTCTCTCTGACCCTCCCCCGTTCATGCTCTGTCTCTCTCTGTCTCAAAAATAAATAAACGTTAAAAAAAAAAAAACTGTTAAGAAGTAAAAGAGATTTTGATTGTTTTCAACGAGAAATAATACTCTCACTAACAATGTTGATGTGAATTTATAACGTAAAAGAATACATATGCATGGTTTAAAAACTCAAAACAACCAAAGTAAAAAGTGAAACAAAGTCTCCCTTTCAACAGACGTCACCAGATCCGTAAATGCACCTCATGTTCTTAATTCCTTATGATTTTTTTCCGGAAGACCTGAAGATTCATCAACGTATTAGTTTATGCAGCACATAAGCATATATACATATGTATGTGTTCATATTTACATGTAATCGAAACAAAATATATAAAAAACAGATGTGCATATATACATGTGTGCATATGCAATGTATGAATAATGTCATGTTTTCTAAGAAATCATAGTACGTAAATCATGGTACATTTGATTTTTTTCACTTAATATTATATCCAGGGATCTTTTTATGCAATGGAGTATATCATAATTTAACACTCTCATTTTACCAGATATTTTGTTGTCCCAATTATCATTTTTTCAGAAAGTTTATTAATTTATTTTGAGAGAGAGAGAGAGAGAGAGCAAGCATGAGCGGGGAGGGGCAGAAAGAGAGAGAGGGAGAGAGAAAGAATCCTAAGCAGGCTCCACAATGACACTGTAGGGCTCGAACTCATGAACCATCGGATTATGACCTGAGCTGAAACCAAGAGCCAGAAGCTTAATCTACTGAGCCACCCTATTCAAATTATTATTTTTTTTTATTTTTTTAACGTTTTATTTATTTTTGAGACAGAGAGAGAGCATGAACAGGGGAGGGGCCGAGAGAGAGGGAGACACAGAATCCGAAGCAGGCTCCAGGCTCTGAGCTGTCAGCACAGAGCCTGATGCGGGGCTCGAACTCACAGAGTGTGAGACCATGACCTGAGCTGAAGTCGGACGCTTAACCGACTCAGCCGCCCAGGCGCCCCTCAAATTATTTTTTAAGAACATTTTGCCAAAAAAAAAAACACTGTATATTTATAACACACATATGTAAATTATATATGAGAAGTGTGTGTGTGTGTGTGTGTGTGTGTGTGTGTGTGTAGAGTATTTTACGTTGGAAATGCATCGGTACACTGCTCTTCAGAAAATTTGGAGGAGGTTGCTGTCAACCTGTACCCCGTCTCTTTCTGGGGACATACCAACCTTGGCATGTGTTTTGTCAGTGAGATAAAACAGGACAACCTTTTGTTGTTTTGTTATTTCGATGTGCAATTTTAAAAAATCATAAGTAAAACTGAGAAAGTGAATATATTTATTGGCCATTTGTATTTCTCTGTAAATTGCCAGTTTTCCATTTTTTTTTCTATAAATGTATCTGAGTTTTTATTAGTTAAAAAAGTAGACCTTTGTCAAATGAAGAGCACATTCTTCCCCCCTCTGCTAGATTTGATTTTTAGACTTTACAGAACGGTGGTATTTGTTTTTGTTGTTGTGATCCAGGATATTTTTTTCAGGTATATCTACCACTTTCTTACAGGATCTGAATTTTATTAGGAGGACCTACCCACTCTAAGATGATAAATGTACCCATGCTTTCTCCTAAATGATTTGATGTATCTGGATGTATACTTTTTTTTCTTTTTACAGAAATCATGTATATACACTTTTCTGTGTAACTAAGGCAAGGTCGTGGATCCTTGTTTTGTTTGTTTCTTTGTTTGTTTTTGTCTTTTCATGCAGTTAGCCGTTCTCCTCTCTCCCCACTCCTTTTTCGCCCCTCCCCTCCCATGATCTGCCCACCCCCTTACCACTCCCTGTGTCTTCTCGACTAAGATATAAAATTTGAGGGCTGGGTTTTCTGTAGCCTGGGGATTCAAGATGGGGTCTCTAGGTAACCTTGGTAGCTAGCCCTTTCCTCTTGTGAAATGTCCAATGTCAATGTTGGCCCCTCAGCGATGCATTTTACTCTAGTGGGCGAGACATGGTGTGGGGTTTGAAGACTTATCTGCATCAGAGCATGGGTGGTTCACTTTCCTCTTCATTTTTCACTCCCCATAAACCCAAGAGGCAAAAGACTTCGTTTCCTCCTTCACAGTAAAGACCGCTAGAAGAAATAGCACCTGGGGGTCCCCGAATGTCTTCTTCCATCACCACGCCCCGGTAGACCTCAAAATTCCAGCAGGTTCTCTGGGCTCCAGCGGACGCTGAGCAGCTTGGGAGGAAGCTTTGGGGCTTTCTGCAGTGCCTCCTGCCATCTCTACTTAATGATGTGGATTATTGGAAACTTCTGGCCACCAGCCCTTTCCACAGTTTGAGGGCTGCTGACGGAATTTTGTCGTTGCTTGTTTGTTTTCATTATTCTTACGTAGCGATGCTGGAGGGTGAGAGTGGGAAGCATTTGAGATCTGGTTTTACTCTTTTATCTCAAGGAACAGGAAGTTCAAACTATTGTAATCATTTCTAAATCATCCACTGCCATGGGAAAATGGCTAAAATAAATAGCCCACAGCAATCACCTCTGGAAAGAAAATCGTGTCCCTTGAGAAAAGGTTGAAATCCGAGGGAAAGTTCAAAAGAGAATTTTGATCGATGTTATTAATTGATCTAGACTAATATAGGAGAATTATTTCTTATTCACATCTTCTTTGAAAGTTACAATTCGGATCAAACTCTTCAAAAGGCACTTCACTCAGAAAGGATATAACATTAATCCTTTTTGTTCCTGTGTCCTATCACCACAGAATCTGGCAGAAACAACAGTAAAAAAATTACGAACCTAGAATACTAATATCATTATTGAATTTATGGATTTTTCTTCCCATGGCCATTCAACAGCTCGTCTATGGGGACTAAGCACCTTTCCTATTAACACAATATAGAAAGCGAGTAATTCTGAGCACAGCTTAGATCCCTGCTTTACTTACAGTTTTCTGGCTCACCTCAGACTTTAAGTGCACGTGAACAGGCTGCAAACACACGTCAACAAATTGTATTGCTCTCGGGATGATTTGACAACATTGATTAGGCAAGCCTTAAATTTTTCGTCACACAGATTCAGATCATCATCATCTATGGTTTCCCCATTTTTCTTTGCATTTAGAACAACTGCGTTTCCACAAAGCTGGTGTGATCTCGTTTGGGCTCGGACTCTGGATAAGCTCCGTGTTTTTCACTCATACAGGGCCTATGGAAGATGCCCTCTAGGCCAGATTTTCTCCTGTACCTCCCAAGATAAAAGACTCCTACCAAGAGGATGAGATTTGCCTCAAGCTTTCAAAATATGATATCCAAGCTCATTACTTGAGTGCCACTCCAGTCAACTGGAGTCAAACCCGCCCCGCAGAATCACCGCCCGTGACCTTGTCTGCCATTTACAAAATGACTTCCCAAACCACAGAGGGTTAATTTGGAGCACACCTCTCCGCAGGAAGGCTTGTGTTTATCTCTGAAGAGTCCAAACGGGCGATAGCCAGGGCAATATCTCGTCCAACAGGGATATTTCCGTTTTCAAAAAAGAAAAAAAAAAAGTTCGTCGTTGTTTTTAATTTTTTTTTTTTTTTTAAACATCCCCTATAAGGTCCCAAACTACAGCCCTGGGCCTTGGGGTTCCTTGGAAGCTACCAGATTGTGCAATGCGTTATCACAGAATGTCATATGAGAGCCCTGCCGCAGTCTCATCCAATACGTAATCTGGCATGAAGAAAAGTTAACTGAATTAGTGGCCAACTGGGACACTTGGTGACCTACTCTTTAGGAACTAAGTCCTCTGAACTTTTCCATTCTGCTTTGCCTTCCTACTTTAATAGGGACTGAATCCCCATTAACAATTGAGCGGCGACAATGAGTGCCATCAGGAAAAGGAAATTCAATTTTCGTGGGGGATGACAGCCTTACCTTTTCGCGCTTAATTGGCCGTATTGTCTCCAAAAGTTAATTGGTTACTTAGTCCAGGTAGTTAGTAAAATGTTTAGCTGCGTCAAAAAGCTCAAGCTCCCACTGTTAATGGGGCATGAAATGGAATGTTTGATACTGCAAATAAAATCAGTGATATTCAAGGATGTTATGGTAGGTAATGCGTTGAAACTGCCATTTAATGGGTCCTGGAAGATTAGGGTAGTGTCAGCCGGAACCGCCCGGTCTCTTTTCTGACATTGTTAGTTGCCTCTTCATTTACTTAACGGCTGTCTGCACTGATTACATAGGCATAAAACTCCCTACAAAAAAACAACAGAGACACGCTCTATTAGCAGTCCAATTAGAACTATTTGCATATTACAGTTCATTTCTGCTTAAGTGAATCCCTAATACAACTTTAGGAAAAAAAAATTCTATTGTGTCATTTGAAAGAAAGAGAAAAGAACTTAAAGGTGATCTTTCTCTCCCTTTCTTTCCTCACTTCCTTTTTTCCCCTCTGCTCCCTTTCTCTCTCTCTCTCTCTCTCTCTCTCGGTCTCCCTTTCTTTCTCTCCTCCGCCTCAGATATTATTATCTACCTTGGGCAGACAGGAGAAACACAGACTCTAAAACGTGACACAATGTTGTAGATATCTGTGAAGACGAGGGCACCGTTGGGATGAGAATTCGGCCCTGCAAAAGTCCAGCGTGGTGCCGTGTGCCGTGTTAGGCTTCGTGTAGACAAGGTATCGACTCCTGAGGGGTGGGACTGATTCGTTTCACATCAGCTATTGCTTTGAATTTTCGAGCACAGCAGTTCACATCGGTAACCACGTCCCTGGTGAGTCAAGAGCCCTTGACATGGTGTCGGTGTCACTTTCCACAATCACGCAGCAGAAATGGGGCTCCGGTGTCCGCCTCTGTGCCTCCAAGGGCTCCAACCGTTCGCATCTGGTGGATGTGCCCCTGCGCATAATATTAACTCCTAGGACTTCAATTTGATCTCGGGCAGGCGCAGGTAGTGGCCGGTGTGCTTAGAGCAAGGCTGAAGCTCTTACCTTACCCGACGTTTCTCGGATTTTCCAAAACTTCGTCCTCGGGATCGCCTGATGGCTATTTATGAAGGCATCAGCTATGTTTTATTTATATTATTATTAATATTTATAATGACGACAGCACGGAAATCAGAGGGCCTTTTAGTGAAGTTGGAAAGGAGGCTCTCGCCAGCCTAGTCTGTGACAAATCCTGATGAATTACAGTCAGCATGCCTTAGAGCAGGTGTTTTAGGAATACACGGGGTGGTTTGAGGTAGCAGGTGCCGGTGGATGTTCCCGAGATGCGCCACAGACTTCCATCCCACTACCGAGTCTCTCTGAGCCCTGTGAGTTCGTGGGAGACCAGGAGACTGTAGAGATCATGTGTAGGCGCCCAAGGAGGCCGCCTGTTGGGAAGGAGAAACGGGGCCCGCTGCACCGGTGTCTGTTGGGAGGACAAGACTGGGGCGGAGGTGTGACCAAAAGGCCCCTCCGTGTGGGAGGGTCTCCTGGACAGCGAGAGGACGAAGATGCCACGTTAGGGAGTTTCAAAGCCCCGGGGACCTTCCATCGGGGGCTCCTGCCGAGCCCACCAATGGCTTTTCAACCCAATGCTGAACATTTTATTTGGGATGAGAAAACCCCTGCAAGGAGACAAATGCATGCAGGGGCAGGGCCGGAAACCGCCCTCAAAGCATCTGGCCCCAAAGAGGCGGGAGTCGCAGCTGGAGGGGGTGGGGGAGGGGGGCATCTTAATTTCGGGGATCGTGGAGACAGAGCGCCTGCTGGGACTGGCCTGCTTCCCTCCGCACAGAGCCCTTGGGTCCCAGCCTTGGCTGCAGAATCCCGCCCTTGAATTTCCTCAGGCCCATGACTGATGAGAGTCCTCACATCTGACAACCGGATCAGCCCTCTTCCCTTGAATGGATGGGGGGGGGGGGCGTGGAGCTGGGGAAGGGGGTGACCTCTGTGAATGGCCATGAATTGTAGCCATTTGGTTGGGGCTCTGCCTACTTACCTAGAAAAGCCCGGGGACACCTTGGATGCTCACGTGCCTATGGAAATCCCACCTGGGTGTTTCCAAAGCCCCTGCCACCCGGTTCCCTTTTCACCTGCAGCCCTCATGTCACAGGTCAGCGCCCCCCCCCCACCCCGGCCCCATCATCTGGATTTGTCAGTAGATCGAGGCGTTCGGGAGTTGACCACAACCCACAGGGGACCAGAGAAGGAGGCATTAAAGGTGACGACGCACTCCTGGCGAAACCCCAGCCACCCCTAACCGGCCCTCTTCGCTTTCCGGGCCTCATCCATTATTAGAAGCGTCGCACGGACGAGGGAAGGCAAGCGACCACCACCGCCACCCGGGAGGACTGTCAACACACGGAACAAAAAGGCCACACAGAGGCGAAGGTAACACCCTCGCTCTGTCATTTGCACTTCCTTTCGCCGCACGAGCCAAGCGAGCCAAGCCGCGGTGTGAGAGGTGCTGGCTCTGCCTGCCATGGGGACGGTTGTGATGCCCTGTTGGGTCCTGCGTGCGCTCTCTCCAGCTTTTAGCCGGCTGTCATTAACACGGCCACCAGAGGAGCAGCGTCGGAAGCCGGGGCGGACACGCCGGCCCGGTTGGCTCCGCGCAGGGGCCCTGCCAGTGGTGGCGAGATGGTGCCCCGGGTGCTGCACGACGCGGCGCGGAGACACGCACTTTCGCCCCCGAAAGCAGTGTCTGCACCCTGCCGGGCAAACAGCTCTCTGGAAAAGCCCTGCCTGCTAGTAAAATGGACCAAATCGGTAAACAGTGATTAAGGCTCTTGCTCCGCTGACTGTTGTCACCACCTCAGACACACGGCTTCTCCTCCCTCCAAGCGCGCGCGCGCGCACACACACACACACACACACGCGCGCGCGCATGCACGTACACGCATAAACAAACCACATTAAAAACCAGCTCAGTAGCGCCAGAGATCCAGAGGGAGGGGGGGTGAGAAGTTAGGGAGGAGGACTCATGTTCCTTGAAGGTGAGATGTTCTATTTTCCGGAAAAAGAAAATGAATATTTCAGGATATTCGTTTCCCTTCCCTTTTTTATTGTTTATTGTTTATTTTTTTATTTTTTATTTTTTAGACTTGTGATGAGACTCGGCTTTCTAGATAACACGTCAGGGGATGAATGTAAGCGGGAGTTTCTTCTTCAATTCAACATCCACTGCTTATTTGTATGGTTCACTAACGGGCATCATATAATCCCAATCCCTTGCATGCGTGGGATAAATCAGAAACAGCATAACAAACCTTGATGCGTGCTGTTTGGCAGAAACATGTCACTTCGTCGAACTGCTTTCTTAAGTCAGAAGAATAAACACCACGCTCAGCAGTACACATCCATACCAATCCATCTATCTACCTGTTTACAGACGCTGTGTATATGTACGTATACACGCCCCACTCTTTAATCTTTCTTTACAACACCGTAACCAAAATAATTGAAAATATATTTGGTTTTCACCACGGAAATGTCTTTACGTGAAGCATCGCTCATTGTACCTGTGCTTTGAACCAAACGGAGAAGGACGACTGGAACTCACGAATCCAGGAGTATAAATCAAAAGGGCTTGACAAGTTGGAGAAATGGTCAGAAACAAGCAGAATGAGGTCTTCTGAGTGCAGGGTCACACATCAGAGAAGACAAAAAAAACAATGAACTCCACAAATGCGGAATCCAGGGCTCACAGTCACTGACAAGCTGACCGTGAATCAGAAACGGGAAGCTGTATAGGCTTGGTGGGCTGAGGAAAAGTTATGGCACCTGTCAGGCCTCTTCAGGGGACTGTATCAAGCCCCAGACAACCCAATTTGGGGAGTAACCCTGATCCCGGTTCAGAGTGGGATGGCACAAGGTTACTTATGAAAAGTCGAGGCGGTGGGACTTTTTAATCAAAGAGAAGTGTAAAAACCCACGTGGAATATTTAACGTCTTCGCATCTGTAGATGACAGTCCCCAAGGGAAATTTACCAAATATTTGCGTAGATTCTTACCTGCGTTGTCTCCAAAAATGGCAGCTTAGGAGAAACAACTCAAGTTATTGTCGGGGGAGCCGTCAAATTCAGGGGTGCACGGCACCTTGCTTTGTGGTCCCTGCAGCGATTCTGACACTGTTCAGAGATGGTTCTGAGGGAGGGAAACCAGACAGGGGCAGAGGAAGAGGGAATAGAGGGGTGGGAAAGAAAGCCTGAGATGGAGAAGAAAAGAAACAGAAGGTAGGTGCGCTTAGAGACCTAGGGCCATATCACACTCAGGAGGTGATGTGGCCAGTGGTGATAGGAATGGATACAGGGATCTTAATTTCCTTGATCTGATCCGGAATTTTCGATGTCATGCACTAATGATAATAATAGCAGTTAAGAAGAAGAAGAGAAACGGGGTGCCTGGGTGGCTCAGTCGGTTGAGCGTCCGACTTCGGCTCAGGTCATGATCTCGCAGTCTGTGAGTTCGAGCCCCGCATCGGGCTCTGTGCTGATGGCTCAGAGCCTGGAGCTTGCTCCGGATTCTGTGTCTCCCTCTCTCTCTGACCCTCCCCCGCTCATGCTCTATCTCTCTCTCTCTGTCAAAAATAAATAAAACATTAAAAACAATTTTTTAAAAAAATTTAAAAAAAAAGAAGAAGAGAAAGGAGGAGGAGGAGGAGGGAGAAGAGGAGGGGAAAAGAAGAAGAAGAAATAATATTCACAGAAATGTTAAAATGTCGTTGATCGTGAACAATCATGGATTGATATCTCCACGTTGGTCATGAGGAAACTGAGCCCTAGAAAAGGCTTTAAGTAACTTACGAACCCACTATCTCTAGGGGGTTTTGACCAGCATTTCACCGCTTCCCTGTTAACAACAACTGTATTTGGAACATTCTGTGAACATCGGCCAATCACTACACTGTTATAAGGCTTAGTATTTCTCAGTCTGAGTTTGGGTCTATGTTGGGAGAGGTGGTTGGAGTCAGTGATTATTTGAGCTGGTGCAGCTCTTGGATGTTCGATTTGGGCCTTTGTGTGAGCGTCTACACATGCAGGACAGGATCTTTAATGTGTAGGGTCCGGTGCTAAATGAAAATACGGGCTAGGCCCGGGAGTCAGAAGTTCCCCACCCTGGGGTGCGGCCACCTAACCTATGGGTGGCAGCTTCCCACCTTTGCACACATTCTTAATGCATCGCAACCTGTGCGCTGGGGTGTGTTCGAAAATTCGGGGTGACCCCTGCTGATGTGCCTGCTGAATGTACCATAATGCTGACAACACAGCCCCTAAACACCACGGGGTGCTCACCCTCCCCCACACCTGTGCCCAGGCCCCACGGGAGGCTGAGTTCCATAGTAGGACAGGGACTTTCTGTGGTAGTAGCTCATGAAGATGGCAGGGTGTGTGTCTGTGTGTCTGTGTGTCTGTGTGTGTGTGGGATAGAGAGAGAGAGAGGATACAAAAATTTTTCTAGATAATTTAAAAATATATTTTTATATTTACATAAAATAAACATTGAAGTATTATCCCAAGTAAATACTGCCTGCTACCCTGCAAATTAGCTCCCTGAAGGCTATGAGGCCATGAAATATTTCCAGCAACACTCAGAATAGTTCACTGGCTCCCTCTTATCAACGTTTGGGGGCCAGTTTACAGTCTCATTACGGAAAGTCATTGCTCTCCTTTACGTATAACAACAATATTACATAAACGTATGTAAATATATATATATATATATGGGCATATTTATATATTTATATTTATATATTTAATATTATAAATATTTACATATTTATATATATACATAAATTCATATACATATCTTTGTACATTTAGTAACAGAAGTAGATTATATTAATTCTGAGGTTTAATTCCCCCCAAAAATTGCCTTTCTAGGAAATGACATCTTCATTAGTCTCTATATTAATAGACAAACTCACTACATCACTGTTATTAGGCACAATGTGTCCCATTAAGATTATATTTTTGAGAAACTGGCAAAGAGGATTGAAAGTACCTTTAGGGGATAAAATAATGGAGTAAAGTAGCCTCAAACACCTTTTATTTCCATTTGATTTCATCTTTACTCATAGATAATCGCTGATGCAACTCATTGTTTATACGCTTGTAAAACATTTCGGGAATCACTTTGCTTTTGAGAAGTTCGCTTGGAGGTTAGAACGCCATCACAAATTTCGTGACGGCTAAATAGTTTTCCTCGATACTGTTTACAAGCAGGCAGGGTAATGTCAGTCCGACAGGTGGTCAATGGAAGTGGATTGAGGCAACTGTTGCCTTCTTGCCGACCTTCCTCCTCTCTCAAAGTGTAGGTATGATTGGGGGTGGGGTGGCAGATCTCACAGCTTCACGGGTTTGAGCCCCACCTTAGGCTCTGCACTGACAGTGGGGAGCCTGCTTGGGATTCTCTCTTTCCCCTCTCTCTGCCCCTCCCCGGCTCTCACGCTCGCTCTCTCACAAACATAAATAAATATACTTAAAAAAAAAAAAAAAAGAAGTAAGTCTCCTTCCCATGATAGCTACCATAATTCCTCCTATATAAACACTGCCATTGGCCACTTTTCTTCAACTCCGTCAACAACTGCTGGTGAATCTGTTCCCCCAGATTAAACCCACGTAAGTTCCTCCTTTGCATTAGGGAGTCATCTTCAAAAAACACCGGAGGACTGTCAGTGTCATTAACAGATAGCATATTTTCATGGAAAGAGCGTGAACAATGAAGAGATTGAAACGCTGATTCCACTCCTGTCCGCTGTGTGAACTTAGAGAAGTAGCTCAGTCTCTCTGATCCTCAGATGTTTTTTTTAAACAAGCAAACAAAAAAAAGGAATTGATAGCGATGAATGGGATAGCCTATGAGTTTATGCCTTCTAAATTACAGAGTGACATAAACGCTTGATTATAACTTTCTAGTAGACCTGTAACATAAAACGCAATAGGGTTCTGTATTTTTGTCCGCGCTCAGAACCTGAGGAAATGGAGAAGAAGCTCATTGTCCCCGCACGGGCAAAGCGAGTGCTATCGGCACACACAAGGAATCAGCTTCATGAGGGAAAAGTGATCAGAAATGATTTTATTTCCTATACGCACCTCTGTTAATAAGAAGACGTAAATCCTGGGAGAAACTGTGGGTGAAAGAGAATTCCAGGGGCGTGGCGGTGGCCCTTCATCAGAATAACACTTTGAAATGGGAGCAGATCCTCTTAGAGCGAAATGCAAATCAAATACATGAATATACCCATGTATATTCACCTACTATTTTCATCATTGATTAACCAGCCACATGACCTTTTCAGTAAGAGAAATAATTGGCAGTTTTAACAGACGAAAAATTGATCCCATTACTCAGGATAGAATTTTCCACCTTTTTCAAAAGAGGTGCTTATTAAAGAGGTCAGTTCCTTTTTTTTTTTTTCCCAGGGTCATGCATATGTAAGTAAGCATAGCTATTATGTGCCATCTATGAGAATGGACGGGTGAGCCATAAACACAAACATTCAGACACAGCCAGGTCTCCGGCATTTCTGTTGGCCAATTACAGTAATGCTGATGACATATCTAGTTTAATGCACATGGCATTAAAGTAGTCCCCCCTTTTCTAGGAAAATCTAATTACACCAAACCCAAGCACTCAATCAAACCTGTTATTCTGTGGCTAAACAGCCTGGAGTTAATGCAATTTGAGGAGATCCAGGCCGTGACTGGAAACGTCATGTATTAACAATATCTAATGGGGGCTCCCGTAGGTAAATGAATATGCTAACAAGCAAGATCACTGCTAAATCTAATATCTTTAAGCTGTTTAATTCCAAACAGTCCCTTAATAAATCAATTGACCGGGAGAGCTGATGCCCCTATCAATTATTCAAGAGAGCAAATAAATATTTCAGATGATTTGATAGGAAGGCTAGTGCTGGTCTTATAGAAAGCTTTGCATTTCATTAGCCTCTTGCTAAAAGTTTTATAATGAGCGGAACACAGGTGGCATCCCCGTTGCAGAAATGGGAATGAGAGAAATAAGAGATTGGAGACGACGACTCCCTTCATCTCTGCATTATTCCATTATCCGTACTTTTCTTTTGTAATGTGAAAATTGGAGTCAAGTCCCCCAAAGAATTATCATTCTCTGCAATCACAAAGGAAATTAAAATGATCAAAAGTATGTCATATTGCAAGGGTCTTAATTGTAATTCCTATTGGAAATGCAATTATCAGATACCAATATCACGGATATAATTTATGCAGTTTCACATCCAAATAGCCCTTCACCAAATATTTAATATTATCAATTCCATTTTCCAGAAGAAGAAACTGAGTTCCCCTAGTCATTTATAAAGTGCTGACTAGGTCACCTGTGTTTGAAAGCAGACGCTTTTTTTTTTTTCTTCTTTCTCGGTGTTGAAGACCATTGTTCATATTGAAAGCGTACAATTCTATTTGACATGATACCTGTCTTATGAATAATCTTCATTCAGGCTTCTGATCCTTTGTACCAGGAAGAGAAAGAAAGAAAGAAAGAAAGAAAGAAAGAAAGAAAGAAAGAGAAAGAAAGAAAGAAAGAAAGAAAGAAAGAAAGAAAGAAGAGAGGAAGGGAGAAAGAGAGAGAGACAGAGAAAAGAAAGAAAGAAAGAAAGAAAGAAAGAAAGAAAGGAAGGAAGAAAGAGGGAGAGAAAGAAAGAAAGAAAGAAGAGAGGAAGGGAGAAAGAGAGACAGAGAAAAGAAAGAAAGAAAGAAAGAAAGAAAGAAAGAAAGAAAGAAAGAAAGGTGTTAAAGTGGCTGACATCATTTTCCTTAATGTGTGTGCGTGTGAATGTTTGTTTATATGTTGAAAAACAACCTGGCAGAGAAAGACGAGAGCAAGAAAATGAATGGAAGCGAGGTAGTTACACCTGAGAGAGTCATCCTACTGCTTTTTGTTGTACTCTGTGGGTGTGGTGACCCATATGCTACTGGCCATGCTTCAAAATTGCTGGTGTCTTCAATAAGCATTTCCATACTATCTGCGAAAGGAGGGAATTTGGCTGTTTTTGCCTCAGCTTGGAAATCGATCCAACCACAACCTGATCAAATTTTGTGATTGCAGGCCTTGAAACTAAAATGGCGTGCCACGTCTTCACGGCATTTTACAGTTTACAAATGTAAAATCCCTGTTAAATTACTGTAAGCATCATGGTTATGAGAAGTACTGTAAAAGGGGAGAAGAATTTAGATTATTTGAAAAATAAAACTTAATTGTCAGAAGGTTGGAATATAAAAACAGTTGACGACTATTTCTCTAAATGGAAAGATCCATATAAAAGTCACTGCGTGAGGGCTTTCTGTGCAGGCAGTTATACTCTACAAAATACTCAATGAGCTATGAAAGAGACATCTCCGCTACAGAAAATCATAATTTAAATGTTAGGTTTGTTCATTTTCAGCTTCATGAATCAATAGAGTAAATCCTTTATATTATTCTGTAAGTAAAATCTGGTCGTGTTTAAAATCAGCTTTTGGTTCTTCCACTCACCAGAAATATCTTTTCAGGGAACCATTTAATTAAGTGCTTTTTGTTTGTTTTGTTTTATTTAATATTCTAAACCCCACAGGAATCATGAAGGATTTGAACAAGTTGGTAGACTCAACAGGAGAGGCAATGGCCCCACCCTGTCCTGCCCCAAATACCTCGTCATTATGGAAAATAAATATTTTTAAAAATTAACTCCACCTAAAAAAAAAAAAAAAAAGGGACAGGTCATATTACATCTGAAATTAAATGACATCTCAGAAATGAAAGACTTGTGAACTTGAACCTAAGAAGAAGATGAGAACCAGAAATCTGGTTCTCCTGGGGAGAACTCCAATAATCTCCTGGGGAACTCCAAAGAGAAATGGCAAAATGGACACCCCATGGAGTGATATTTTGGTCACCACATCAGCGTGATTCATGGAACCACACTCACTCCAACTCTCAACTTTCTGAAGGCATAGAGAAACAAAATGGTGACATCGACATGGAAAGAGACATCTCCATACTCACAAGACTGAGTACTAGCACTTCCTCCCTACCCGGCGATTGATGCTGTGTGTCTACACCATCATTGGAGGAAGGCCTCTGTAATCACATACATAAACTTGTGCACGTGTCCGAGAAACACGCACTGTCGAGCAAAAACAAGAAGGACGCCTCCCTCCACAAAATATACTTTGGGAAACAAAGAACGTTAGTAGAGCAAACAGATCCACATATTAAAAGAAGCCTCATTAGAAGTTATTATTACTAATGCTAATAACAATAGTAATAGAATTTTGATCCAATGAGCAAATAGCACCCTAAGCATAACTGAAGAACATATTTAGCGATCTGGAAGACTAATATTTATACAGGTCCCTGTAGACGATTCAGCTAGAAATAGGTCTTACAGTAACGCTCGCCAAAAACTCGTTGGAGATGTAATATTTCAGAGCAGTGGTTGGAGGCACAAATAAACATCATTCCCTTCTTCTGGAATTCTCAGATTAAAGTAAATCATCAGATTACAGTTACACAGAGCAGCAACATCTTAACTTTCCAGAGCAATGCCTTCTCTGAGTTGAGATTTAACATTACGCCTTGAGCTTTCCTTGAAGGATATCGTAGGAAACGTCCTTTTGAAGAATGTTCTGTGCTTTTGGAAGATCAGAGTTGAAGCCATGGCTCACTACAATACCTGACGTATTTATACGGTACTCTTTTTGTAACGCAATTGCTACCAAAAAAAAGTATTCTTTCCCTAGGTGATTTCCTTTATATGGTAATAAGGAATCCAAAAATCTACATTTCAACATGTATTCTTTTTGCTTTGTCTGCCAGGAATCCCCTAACTAAATTTATTAATGAACAAAATGATTACAGATATGTAACCATATTTTTAGGTTCTTCATTTCAAATCCGTTTTATTATTAAATGTTAATTTGGGGTAATTTAAATAAAAAATAATGCTTGAGGACTACCTGGGCGGTTCAGTTAGTTAAGCGTCTGACATTGGCTCAGGTCATGATCTCCCGGTTCGTGGGTTCAAGCCCCAAGACCGGCTCTGTGCTGTCAGCTCAGAGGCTGGATTCTGCTTCGAATTCTGTGTCTCCCTCTTTCTCTGTCCCTAACCCACTTGTGCTCTCTCTCTCTCTCTCTCTCTCAAAAATAAACATTTTGAAAAATTTTAGAAGAATAATGCTTGATACTTAAGCTGCTTAAATTTTTGTTGATGTATATTTTATGTATCTAATAAATAAAGTAAGCCATTAATAGAGTGCCATAATTCATCCAAAAGAGTGGCCTCTAAGTGATGTAGTAAGAGTCTACAGCTCATCATATTGAGTTCTGGCTTATTAGAATCAGGATAGTACATCCTGATCTCCAATTACTCTCAACAGTGTTCACAGCTCCCACTCCACAACTCTTGCAGACTTTTTCCTCTCTAGTCTAGAGTCTGCACCACCTACCTTCTTTCTCATCTACATCTGATGACTTTACCTCCTCCTCAGAAAGATAAGCTTGAAGGCAAAATATTTTCTTTTCCTCATGACCAAGTATGTAAACTCGCTGACCTCTTCCATCCCTATCCTTTCAAGAGCTGGGTTTGAAGCAAAGGGATTTGGAGAAGAATGTGGAATTCAGATTGACTTTTTATCGTATTATATTTTCCAGCAGAGATGTATAAGGGAATTGGGGTCTTGGACAATGTTATAGACCAATTAGACTTAATAGGTATGTATAGAGAGGGAAACCACTCCATCCGATGAGAGCAGAATACACATTTTTCCCAAGTGCACGCAGAACATTTTACAGTGTAGACCACATGTTAGAACACAAAATAGGTCTTAATAAATTTTAACAGACTGACGTTATACAAAGAATCTTTTTCGATCACACTGCAGTGAAACTAAAAATCAATAGCTGGAGGAAACCTGGGCAATCTGTGATAGATAAGAGGAAGGAGCATTTCTCGATGCTAACAAAAGAGAAGACGGAAACAAATAAGGGTGGAAAATGTAGGTAGCATTTTCTTCCCAGTTGGCAGGTGGGAAAAGAGAACCTTTATTTAAAGTAGGGTCTAAAATTCTCCAATTATTATTGTGGAACTATTTCCCCCTTCACTTCCGTCCATGTTTGTCTTATATATTTTATGACTTCATTGTTTGGTGCACACATGCTTAAAATAGACATACCTTCATGGTGACTTGGCCTTTTTATCAATATGTACTTTTCTTGTGTGTCTCTTAGAATACTTTTTGGTTTAAAGTTTATTTTGTCTGATATTAGGATAGCCACCCAAGCTCTTCTTTTGTTACTATTTGCACGCAGTGTCTTTCTCCGTCCTTTTACTTTCAACCTCTCTGTGTCTTTAGATTTAAAGCGAAACTCTTATAGACCACACATAGCTGGATCTTGTTTTGTGTTTTAATCTATTTTTCCAACGTCTGCCCTTTGATTGGAGAGTTTAATCCATTTGCATTTAAAGTGATTACTAATAAGAAAGGACTTACGTCTGCCTTTTTGCGTAGCTTTCTCTATGTTTTATAGCTTTTTTCTCCCTCATTTCTTCCATGACTGCTTTTTTGTGTGTATTTACTTGATTTTTTTTTTGTATATTCTATAGATATTTTCTCTGTGGTTACCATGGGGATTACATATAACGTTCCAAAGTTATAACACTCTGATTTTAATTAATATCAATTTAACTTCCACTGCAAACAAAAAGTCCATTGTTATAGAGCTCCATGCCCCATCTTCATGTTACTGCTGCCACTAACATTATGCCTTTATACATTGTATATTCAATAATGTGGAGTTTTATTTTGTTTTATGTACTTATCCTTTAAATAAAAAGTGGAGTTACAAACCCAAGTTACAATAATACTGGATTTTATTTATTTATTTGCTTCTGTATTTACCGTTATCAGCAATCTTTTTTTATATCTTCATGCAGCTTTGAGTTACTATCTATCCTCATTTCATGTCAATCTGAAGAAGTCCCCTTAGAATTTCTTATGGGACATATGTAGTGGTAGTAAAGTCCCCAAGCTTTTGTCTATCACAAAATGTCTTTATTTCGCCTTCATTTTTCGTAGGATCGTTTGACTGGTTATAGTATGTGATGAAGGAGTTTTCTCTTGCTTCTCTCAGGATGGTTTGTCTTTGTCACTTAGCAGTCTGATTCTAATGTGTATCTGTTTAGGTCTGTTGACTTTATCCTACTTGGAGTTTATTCAGTTTCTTGAGTTTATAGATTCATGAATTTCACCAAGTTTGGTAGGTTTTCAGCCATTATTTCTTCAAAACATTCTGTCCCTTTATTTCTCCCTTTTCTCTTTCTGGGACTCCATTAGCACGTATGTTGGTCTACTTGATGGTGTTTCAAAAGTCGCGTAGGTTCTGTTCAATTTTCTTCATTCTTTTTTTGTTTGTTTGTTTTTTTCTGATCCTCAGACTCCATAATTTCAACTGTTCTGCTCAAGTTTATTGACTCACTCTTCTAATTGCTCATATCTACTGTTGAAGTTCTCTAGTGAATTTTTCATTTTAGTCATTGTTCTTTTCAGCTTTAGAATTTCTGTTTGATTCTTTTGTATAATTTCCAACTATTGGTATTTTCGTTCACTTTATGTATTATTTCTCTCATTTCCTTTAGTTCCTGCTGTTTCTGTGTGGGTTTTTTGTTTGTTTGCTTGTTTTGGAGCATATTTTAGATAGTTCTTTTAATGATTTTTTTTAGTGTTTATTTCTTTTTGAGAGAGAGAGAGAGAGAGAGAGAGAGAGAGAGAGACAGAATGCAAGCTGGGGAAGTTCATAGAGAGAAGGAGACACAGAATCCGAAGCAGGCTCCAGGCTCTGAGCTGTCAGCACAGAGCCTGGCACGGGGCTTGAACTCACAAACCACAAGATCATGACCTGAGCCAAAGTCAGTCGCTCAACCGACTGAGCCACCCATGTGCCCCTAGATAGTTATTTTAAAGTCTTTGTCTAGTAACCATGTTGTCTGAATTTCTTGGGGGATGATTTCTGTTGATTACTTTCACTCTCTTGTATGAATTATGCTTTCTCGTTTCTCTGAATACTTCGTGATTCTGTTGTAGAAGACTGGACATTGGCTACTATAATGTGGTAACTCTGGAAATCAGCTTCTCCCTTTTCCACGGAGTTTGATTTTCTTTCTCTCTCCCTTTCTATGTAGGTGTGTGCGCGCGCGCGCGCGCGCGCGCGCGCGCGCACACACGTTTGATTGTTGAAGGCTGTAGTACGCTTTTGTTTGAGACTTTCCCAAATTTCTTTTCAAAGACTATTTCTTATGATGCGTGATCACTAAGGTTTGTTTCTTCGGCTTCTGGTAAGCTAATGTTTTGACAGAGACTTCTTTGAATGCCAGGAGCTCTTGCAGTTTTGGTAGATTGACTTTGTTCTGGGGTGTTGACCAACACTTATTTAGGCTTGGCTCTGAACCTAGGAATCAGAGCTTCAGGTCTTCCTAGGACTTTTCTGAGCATGTATCTTGCCTGGAAATGGGCTTGGCCCTCTACGTTCCCCTTTACATATAGCCGCTTTTAGATGTCCTAATTTCCCCAATTTCCCTCCAGCTCTCCTTCCAGGCCTTTGACGATCTATCGGGTAGTCCATTCATAATGCCTTGTTCTAGGTGTCTGCGGGTCTATAGATCCCTTGTAGCTTTGATAACAAGTGCCTGTTATTGTTCCGCCTGAATTCTGAGCTAGGCAAAGTAGAAATAAACATCTTGTTTTAGTCCTTTGGGTATCTCCCAAACGGGTTAGAAGAGATGTCTACGATAACTTGCGGATAAGGTCTGCGCTGCTCCTTCTGGATCGATGGAGGAAACTGGGAACCAGATTGCTGTCGCTTCAAAACCACGGCCGCTGTCTTGCCGGGGGAAAGAGGGGCTAAGGGTGAGTCAGAATGCCACAAAACCTTCCCACCACGTAGAGATGACTTTTTCTTAATTTGTTTTTTAATGTTTATTTATTTTTGAGACAGAGAGAGACAGAGCATGAACCGGGGAGGGTCAGAGAGAGGGAGACACAGAATCCGAAACAGGCTCCGGGCTCTGAGCTGTCAGCACAGAGCCCGAGGCGGGGCTCGAGCTCACGGACCGCGAGATCGTGACCTGAACCGAAGTCGGCCACTTAACCGACTGAGCCACCCAGGCGCCCCAAGATGACTTTTTCTTGATTGGCTTTTCACTTGATTGCTATGAACGTTTGACTCTTTTCTAGAGCACTGACAAATCTGGTTCAAATAGGGTTTTTTTGGGGGGGAGGGGTTGGTTTTATTTTTTTTTTAATATTTTTTGGGGGGGACCAAAAACTTGAGGAGTCCTAGTTCACCAATTTGCCCTCTATATGCATTTTTAAGCGGCCGCATTGCCAAGAGCTTTGAACAATTGGGCGGAGAAGCCAGAACACAAAAGTAAATACACCACCACAACAAGACAAGTTATAATAGTTTGTGTTACCAGATTCAAAAAATAAAATCACTAAACCAGTGGATTTTATTCAGGCTGCAAGTAAACAATGCAGGGACTGATAGGTAACCCCACCAACATGACCCGCATGTTTTTGGAAAAGGAGATCTTTAATATTTTTTTAATTTTTTTTAATGTTTATTTTTATTTTTTGAGAGAGAGAGAGAGAGAGGGACAGAGAATGAGCGGGGCAGGAGCAGAGAGAGAGGGAGACACAGAATCCAAAACAGCCTCCAGACTCTGAGCTGTCAGCACAGAGCCCAATGCGGGGCTCGAACTCACAAACCGCAAGTTCATGACCTGAGCCAAAGCCGGTCGCTCAACCGACCGAGCAACCCAGCCACCCTGGTAAAGGAGATCTTTAAATTTCTCTAATAACAAATAGTAGGAATAAAAAGAGACGCGGACAACTAAGACTACATGAAGTTTGTTGCAAAGGTAAAGGTATATTCAGTCTTTTTTTTTTTCCCCCTCAGTGATGTCTAAGCTGGTACACGGCTACTTTTGCTTAGAGACTCTTTTCAGTAGATGCTAAAACAAATTATGTAAAAGGCAAGTGAAACTGGTCCATTTTAAGAAGTTAGGTTGCAGGACAACTGGGTGGCTCAGTCGGTCAGGCGTCCATCTTCGGCTCAGGTCATGATCTCACAGTTTGTGAGTTCGAGTCCCGCGTCGGGCTCTGTGCTGACAGTTCAGAGCCTGGACCTTTTTTTGGATTCTGCGTCTCCTTCTCTCTGTCCTTCCGCTGCTCGTGCTCTGTTTCTCTCTGTCTCTTAAAAATAAACATTAAAATTTTTTTTTAAAAAAAGAGGGTCAGGTTTCTCTTCAGAAAAGATAAGAGGGACTTAAGAGCAGTTGATTCCTCAGCAGAAGCTAGAAACGATCAGTCTCCCCAAACCGTGCGAGGCATGAATGTGTTTTACCATCAGGAGGAACTTCCTTGTGCATCTGAACACATCACGCTAAATGAATGACGCTTTCAGAAACAACCAGGCATCCGTTCTCTGTACTCCATCAGCCACATTAGCTGAGAATCAAAATGTTACATTCATCAACGTTAGCCGAATTAACGTTAACGAAAAAAGCCACTCTGTCGTTGCTTTTGAGGCACAACAGCATTTTTCGCTTGTTGCAAACTCTCAGATCCAAACGTTCTTTTTGGGTTAACGTTTATTGCACGTTTCGGCATTTGGGGGGGGGGGGGGGGCCTTTTTTGAGAATTATCTCAGGCATGTGGTATTTCACTCCCATTACAGGGAAGAAAACAGTTAGGCTTTAAGATTTAAAATCTTTTGACCAAAATCCCAAGGCTAGTAAATAACAACATTGGAATTTATTCTGGATGTTTTGATGCTACTAACACCAAATTGATTGTTGTTGTTGTTGTTGTTGTTGTTTTAGTTATGCTGCAGATTTGATGCTGAATCCCTCCCCCCACCCCCACCTCCACGCATGGAACCTCTTTCTCTCCCTCTCTCCCTCCTCACCCCTCTTCCTCTCTCTGTCACCTGTGATCAGCTGCATTATATTTGACAGAAAACCATCTGTGGTTTTACCCCATTGCCCTTAAGAGACCTTCACATATTTGATGGTGTGTTTCAGCTTTCCCCTGAATTTTTTTCTCTTCCACACCGAATGACCCCTTGTTCCCTATCTTCTACAGGTAGAACAGCCTGGAATTAGACATGATCAGTTCAGGAGCTAGACACACAAACCAGGTTCAAACCCGGCACCAGCACCTGCTAACTTTATGGCCATGAGAACGTCATTCACCTCTAAACCTGAGGGTAAAAGTGATTCTCCCCACGGTGGGCTGATGTGAGGGATGAATGAAATAATCCGTATAAAAGCTTAGCACGGGAGTTGCTTTCCACTTGCTGAATGGGATGCTGCCTGACTCATGGATCATTGAATAAAGCCAATTAGATCTTAAAAAAAAAAAAAAAAAAAAAATAGGGGCATGTGGGTGGCTCAGTCGGTTAAGCGTCCGACCTCGGCTCAGGTGATGATCGCATAGCTCGTGAGTTCGAGCCCCGCGTCCGGCTGGGAGCCTGGCGTCTGCTTCAATTCTGTGTCTCCCTCTCTCTCTGCCCCTACCCTGCTCGTGCTCTCTATCGCTCGAAAATGAATAAATGTTAAAAAACAATTAAAAACAAATGGATTTGACACATAACTAATGTCAATTACTATTAATGTCCTTCTTACTCTTTTCTAATATTCCAGATGTGTCTTTTTCTCCAAACTTGGTCTCGAGAACAGAACAAAATACTCTCAGGTTTGTCCAGTTAATTTTGAATATAGTGGGACTGTTTCAGGTATAAATACTTCATGGTACCCACTGGCCTAAAATCATAATACTTTTGTAACCACATCTTTCTGATGACTTAAATTATGCTTACTCTTAATTTAAGCCCTTAACTATTTTTCTCATTTAGTTTATAGATGGACAGATACAGATAGCCTTACTATTGCTAAGCCACATTTCTTCCGATCTGTTTTTCAAGATTTGGGTTTCGAAACCCCTTATATTTTTATACGTTTCATCTGCTTTTTAAAAAAAAAAAAAATGTTTATTTACTTTCAAGAAAGAGAGAGAGAGACAGAGCCTGAGAAGGGGAAGGGCAAAGAGAGAGGGAGACAGGATCCCCAGCAGGCTCCGGGCTCTGAGCTGTCAGCACAGAGTCTGACACGGGGCTCGAGCCCGGGAACTGTGAGATCATGACCTGAGCTGAAGTCCAAGTCTGACGCTTAACCAACCGAGCCACCCAGGAGGCCCATAAGTTCCATCGTCTTAATTTGAGTTCATTTGGGGCATCAATTGAGCTGTCTGATTTTTGATGCCCTTGTTTTTATGCCATCAGTAGATTCTATTAATGTTCTTTTACGTTCCTACAAATTGTCAGTAATAACATGACAAAGACAGCTACATAGAGGGAGTCCTATGGCATGGTATAAATACCTCCTTTAAATCTGTCATTTGGCATGTATTTACACAACATCATGGCACAGCAGTGAAAGCTACACTTTGTGGAGGTTACTCCTTTTGAGGTATCACATAATTTGGTTTAAAACAATTAACTCTTTCCAGCAATAAAAAGAGCTTGAAAATTAAGTACCGATGTCTACATTTCGCCAATTAGGGAACTGAGTCACAGAGATGTTCACAAGATTTCCCAAGGTCACTCAGAGATCTCTCCCTTCTCCAAGCCCAACAGGATTCGCTGCCAGCAGATGATCACTAATCATCGGGAAGGCTGCATCAGATGACTCACAAAACAAATGATGCTTTGAGCCCTTTCGAGAATTATCTTCCTTTTCTTACATTGCACACTTTGGATCTGCCATTATGTTTTAGGAATTATTTAAAAACTTCAAAGCAGTTTGACATAATCGTCTAAAATCAAAGTACAGGGGCACGTAGGTGGCTCAGCTGGTTTGGCGTCCAATTTTGGCTCAGGTCATGATCTCACTGTTTGTGAGTTCGAGCCCCGAGTCGGGTCTGTGCTGACAGCTCGGAGCCTGGAGCCTGCTTCGGATTCTGTATCTCCCCCTCTCTCTCTGTCCCTCCCCTGCTTGTGTGCTCTCTCTCTCAAAAATAAACATTACAAATTTTTTAAATCAAAGTATACCCTTTTCTAATTAGAAGTCTCCATTGTGGTGAGTTCAGATTTCCACCATTTACTAAGGTGACCTTCCGAAACTGAGTGATTTGTGCTACCAATTTGGAAACAGCGCACAAAATCACTGTCTTCTCCTCAATGTATCATCGTAGATGCATGAGAGGCTCATTACACCCCATTGAAATTAAAATCTGATGACAGTTTTACTCATAAGTGTTACAGGTCCCAAACAGAGATTGTTTTTATTAATGAATATATAGTATTTGACATTTCTTTAAGGTTTATTTATTTTTGAGAGAGAGAGAGAAAGAGAGAGAGAGAGAGAGAGAGAGAGAGAGGCAGAAAGAGGGAGACACAGAATCCGAAGCAGGCTCCATCCAGGCTCCAAGCTGTCAGCACAGAGTCCGAGGTGGGGCTCGAACTCACAAACTGTGAGGTCTTGACCTAAGCCGAAGCCGAGCACTTAACCAACTGAGCCACCCAGGCGCCCCTATTAATGTGTAGTATTTTAGAAATAATTTCCAACTGATGTCTGGAGAAGCGTGGAAAGGAAATGTGCCAACTATTTCAACCGGTGTCTTCTTCAGACATGGGTAGAACCTCACTGGGGATGAGTTAGTTGTTTATGTACCATGCTTTCCTTCTCTTTTCATTAATTTAATTTAATTCCATTTATATGTAACCAGAGAGTAGCATTCCCCTGCAGTATGCCCACTCCATTTGTAAACTGAATTGAAGTCATCATCCCTGCTTTAATGGCTGTGAAGGACTGAGAAATTAATAGCTCTCTCTTGAATTAGTAAATTATATTTTTCCAAAGAGAGAAAAGTACCTCATAAAAATAAGTGACTAGAGTCACTTTTATTTTATTTTTATAACAAGGCTTTTTATGCTATAGTTTTAAGCCCTCTTTTACAATAACATCTTACATTTATATAGCGCTTTATACTTTTCAAAGCACTAACATGTACATTATTCTCTTTTATTTTCACAACAACCTTCAGACTTAAGTAGAATAGAGCTAAGAGGAGGTCTCTGCTACGGACTGAAGCGTGAAAATATTAAATGACTTTTCACAAAGTGAGCTGATGGGCCGGGGCTGGACCTCCTGACTGCCAGTCTGGAATGTTCTGTGATGTCCCTGCTTGCCAGGAAAGGGCAGATAGAGAAGGCACTAAAGGAAACAGAGTGTCTTACTAGGATGTGTATCCAGTGATTAAGGAAAAAAAAAAAAAAAAAAAAGACATAAGACCACAAACAAAAACAAGTAAAAAAGCTAACATATTGCCAAATGCAATGTGTTCGTAGTATAAAATGAGTGGAAGTCCTTAAGAACATTTATACCTAAACTGCGGGAAGTAATGTATGCTGCACAGTTTAAAACCTTAATACCCACATGCACACGCACAAATATGCATATTTAATAGCGTGAAGAGTAAATCCGTCTTCTGATGTGAATACGTAAGCCTAGGTCAATAAGGTAATCTTTTAAGCTGTGTATTTTCAAGTAATATTTTGGTTGAGAGGAAAAAATGAGGTAAAATATTAGTGTGTATTTTTTTTAAATTGAGTTTAATGTATCCCTCCATTTTGACTAACCTGTGTTTGTTCTATAACTTACACTAACTCTATTTCTGGATGACTGGATATCATATGCTGTATCGAGTTCTTGTAATACACATTTATAGTACTTCAGGACCACACTTTGTTAGCACAGTGCACAAAATCTCACACAGACGTAATCGATTTCCAGGGGCGTTTGCTTCCTTCAGTCACCCAGAAACACATTTTGGTTTTTCTGAGCACCTACTATGCCCCAGACTCCATCGGAAGTGATGACGTTTAAGAAAGTAAATACTACTTAGATACCCAGTCTCCGCTTGGAAGAGAGATGTTTGAGCCCCTAATGACAAAGCAATGGGTGAAATGGCAAATATAAAGTGTTATGTGAATGCAAACAAGAAAATCATTAATTCTTCCTGAGGCGTTCAGGAAGACGAAGACACCGGAGAGGGACTACTTTGCTGAGTTCTGTGTTGAGCAGGAGACTGCCTAGAAAAATCTGGGAGCCTGGAGTTCAAATGAAAGTATCTGCTGAGCAAAGGCAATGCTGGAGTCCAAAAAAGGAGGATGGGGGAAGCATTGAGTTAGGGATTGTTTGGGGCCGGGTAATAATGAACCTAAAAGAAGAGGCCAGGAAAATTTAAGTTTACGTCACATATATCGGGAAACCATTAAAAATGGTATATACCATTTCAATAAAGATGCTCCTGGGTGGCTCACTCGGTTGAGCGTCCCACTGTTGATTTCGGCTCTAGTCACGATCTCATGGTTCCTGGGATCAAGCCCCGTGTCGGGTTCTGCTCTGACACTGCGGAGCCTGCTCGGGATCCTCTCTCTATCTCCCTCTCGGCCCCTCCTCCTCTCGCTCTGTCTCTCTCTCAAAATAAAGAAACTTTAAAAAATAGCCAAGTATGACCAACATGCTTTGAAACATCTTATGTAGATAAAGCATAGAAACCCACTCAAATTGGCTCAAATCTCACGAGCTCTCCCAACATACGCACACGTATGCAAAGCCTGAGGTGGCGGGTTTTTCTTACCAACTAAAGGCATGGCGTGCCTCCAGGGAAACTCACAAACGAGGAAGAAAGCCAGGAAGGCTCTCAGGAACACTGGGAGCTCTTATCACATTCCCTCTTCGGATCTCTGCATGTCTCTGTATTGGCAGATCTTGCCATCGGCTTTGCTCTCTTTCTCCACAGGTTGCCTCCTTGGCCATGGCAGACGATGGGTGCTCCACATTCTTGAGTTTGGAGGTCCCTTTGATTTGAGTAATCTACTTTTTGATAAGACACTCTGACCCAGCTGGGTTCCAGCGGAATCATACAAAGGTAGCAGGGTATGGTACAAGGCAGTTTTCAGAGGTTCCTTTGCTGTCGTTGAAAAGATGCTATTTCTTGGTTAGGAGCACAGAGGCTGAATCTGAACTGTCTGTGTTCGAATCCCAGCATCAGCCTCCTTGTTACGTGACTCTGGGCAATTTCCTTAACACCAGGTATTATATATCACATAACCACCATTTTACTTGGGTTGGACCACTGAGGCACAGAGAAATTAAACAACTAGTTTAGTGCATGCATGGATCAGTGAACGGATTTCTAGGCTGGTCTTTGAGCTCGTGTTCTTAACCGCTAAGTTATTTTAATTGCAAGGAAACACATTGAAATGCCTCCTTTCTTTGCTAAGACATTTTAAGTAAAATTCTTTGCGGTCTAATGAGTAGCTTCATCAGGCCAGTAGTTATTCATAATAGAGTAGTCAAGGGAGAAAAAGACTTGGAAAAGAAGGTACTTTCTATTTACCTATAAAATATCATCTCTTTGAAAGAAAAAGAGTACAATGAAAATTTTTTGCATCACTTTCTATTTAAAAGCGTTTTTTTCCCCAGTACATATATTTGTGGTTCCAGATGTATCTTTCTGTGAAAAACAGCCTTTAATATATTTCTACCAAACAGCATGCTTGGCAAATTCTTCCTAATTCTTTTACTCTTCTCGACTCCGGAAGACTAGCCTTCTGTCAAGTTCTGGATAATTGTGAAAATATCTAAGCTAGTTTTATAATACGATTTATCTTTATTGCTGAAAACCCAGCAGGTGAAGAAAAATGAAGACAATTTGGTCAATAATGGATGCAGAGATGACTTATTGTTTTTCTGCAATGAAAAATAAACACAGTTTATTATGTGACCTTTCTTCAAGTACCTGTCAAAAACCCCAGAAGTAATAAAGCTTGACTTGCAAAGAGTGACTGATTAAAAAAAGATATGCACTTAAAATGTTGTATCTCTTTATTAAAAGTGAATCTTCCATTTGTGTAGAGATAATGATAGATATAATCCCCCTCTCCAAAAAAAAAAACAACCAAAACCTATCACTGTCCCCCACATAATGCACATCAATGCGTCTACACGCAATGATTACATTTTTGGACACACTTCAGTGTACAATGTGCCAAAAAAGATGTCCTGCAACATATGTGTGTTTTGTCTCTTTTACAAAAAAGGTCGCCTTGGATTCTGATCATTTTTCTCCTGGTGGAGCTCTTTTGACTTTGACTTTGAGTTTCTTCACGTCCAGCTACAGCTTTCATTTCTACGAATGGGCAAAGGCTTACAGTTCCTTTTCAAATATAAATTTAGAACTTCACCTAATTAGAATATTTTGGAACTACATGTGCATATCACGGCATTTCAGAATGGCCATGCCTTTCATAACATGTTGTATTGAAGCTTCAGTAATGCATTAAACGGTCTGGTGTATTGGAAAGATTTTGTTTCATTTTGACCCTCTTGGTATTCTAAAGTTTTAAGATTCCTCACAAACGAGACAAGATTATTTTTTTGTAAGGCATAAACATTTAACACATGTTCCTTTTGTCAGGCCAAGTTGTTGTAAAGCTCTTAAATAAAAGTTCTTTTTATGTGCAAAGTTCCTATAAAAAAAATAAAATCAGAAATGTCCTCCAAAGTAAATGCAAAATTAATAAAACTAATGAAAACCCAACAATTGTTAACCAGGTTACAGCAGCAGAGTTTACTCATTTAACGCACACACACACACGCGCACACACACACAAAATGAGCACACAATCATAGTAAAATCTTTTCATTGCTAAGTGTTTGTAATTACTTTTAAAATGTCAGAAAGGAAAAATAGGTTTGCTACAAATTTCACAAACAGTAATCACATAAGCTTTTAATTTTCCTTATAGAAGCTCATAATCTAAAAAAAGAAGAAAACCAAAAAAATCAGAGCAATCCTTTAATAAAGTCTATTCTGTGCCAGGTGCGATTTTGCTTTGTCTTCATATTTGGATGCAACTCTGTGGCCTTGAGTTTTGAAAGGTTTCGAGAACTTGCATTTTATTTCTATTTGCTTGTAGGTGGGGAAAAAGGAAGAAATTCAAAAAAAAAAAAAAAGGGAAAAAAAAAGCCCAAATAATGAAACCTCCTTTTAATATTACTGAAAGAATATATGTTCTGTCGTTTTTTGTTTGTTTTGTTTTGTTTTGTCTTGCTTCTTCTTTAAGATGATCCGGTTTTGAAAATCCTGCTCCGTTTCTTAAATAAGAGATAAATTGCCTTATTTTAACTCCGAAGAAAGCTTACATTGCACTTTGTTTGTGAACTGACTCAAAACATTTGAAATAGATAATGCTTCTAGGACATTCTAGAGCAACTGAAAACCCAAACAACAAACAACATTAGTGTGGTGTCCATATTTGTATTGCCAATTCTAAACACGGTGCTCAGGGTTTTTTGTTTTGTTTTGTTGTTTGTTTGTTTGTTTGTTTGTTTTTTATTGTCTCCAGAAGAGAGAACCAAAAATTGTGTGTGTGTGTGAGAGAGAGAGAGAGAGAGAGAGAGAGAGAGAGATTGGATGTATGGATGCTCTCTTCGCATGCTGGTAACTTGCTTGGTTAGTCTGATGACAGACACGGTGGAGAAGTCCTATGGAACATAACAGCAGAACAAAGGAATTTGTCAAAGCAAGCTGGAAATCAGGGATAAGAAGTCTTTTCACTCTGCTCTCACCGAATCAGAGCAGATGTCTTTGTGACACTTTTTTTTAGACCAGATCTTTTAGGATGTTAGAGATTCAAAGATTGATAAAAATTATGAGTTTGTTTTTATAGGACTTCTAAAGCACATCGGTAATTAAGTCTATCACTTGTTTTGTTTATTTGTTTGTTTTTGATTTTTGGTTTTGGTTTTGGTGTTTGGTTTTTTTGTTTTTTTGAGCATTTTCCCCAGTGCTGGTGAAGTAAAATCAGAATTATATGAAAATTTCTTAAACTTATTTTCCAGTCATACTCCACCTCTCCGTATTTTCTTCTTTAGTCTATTTTTTCATGCCACTCTCTCAAGACATTCACACACACACACACATCACACACGCAAACACACATTCCAGCACCCCATGAATCCTGGTAACTCATAGCCATCAAACTATTCCTAAGTCTACTTGATTTCATTCTTTAAAACTTAATGATAATAAATGAGACGGGGGTATCATTGCATCTGTGATCTTACTCATCTGTACACTGAGAACTGATTTTTTAAAATGCAGAACTTAAAATTTAGAAACTTAGAAGTTTGCTTTCAGAACGTATGAAACGTGTCCTGTCCCTTTAATATGTAAATCTATTGAAATCCGGGCCTCCACGTTGCAAGGGTCTCTCCGCTTATTACTTTATGACATTTCCAGACTAAAGGTGCAGGAGGGGCTCACATTAATTTGCTTTATGTTTGACTAGAGAGGCTTCCCATAACTATTAAAGCCCACTTCGGGCCCAGTTCATTTCAGACTTCTTGTCAGTCATTTGAGAGTGATATGGCCTGCGGCCTGGGAAGAATAAACACATCATATATTAGGTAAAGCTTTGATGTATGGGGGTTGCTGAATGCCAACACCTCTTTCTGAGGATAGAGAAGATCAGAAAGTGGGAATGAGATTAGGGGAGGAAAAAGTATTACAGACAGGGGTCTGGCCAGTTTTTCCAGAACATTCCAGCTCAGGATAAACACAGTGGGCAAAGCGGGATTCGTTTCATTTATGCTTTGGTGCTTTCTGTGGTGGTTGCTCCAAAAAGAGGGATAGGACGGGGAATGCATTCTTTGTTTCTCTTTCCATTATTAAACCTTGACATTTGATATGGAACGACATTTAAGAACTGATATCACAAACCAACGTGCAACATCTCAGCCACTCTTCACAACTGGCCAGAAATCAATGGGTTTCTCTAAGTCATCATTTGAATCCACACATTTTTTGCTTTTTTATGCTCTTAAATGCTCCGTTTTACATATTTGTCTAAAAAAGTTTATTTATTTATTTTGAGGGGGCGGAGGGCAGAGAGAGAGAGGGATGTCAGCACAGAGCCCGGGGGGTGGGGCTCGAACCTACAAACCATGAGATCATGACCTGAGCTGAAATCAAGAGTTGGCTGCTTGACCAACTGAGCCACCCGGGCACCCCTACACATTTTTGAAAGTAGATTTAAAAATACATAAATAAATAAATAAAAAGTTGGCTTTGGAGAAGGGGAAAAGAATCTTTTTGTTCTAGAAATGGCAAATATCTTTCCTGCCCCTAGGCTACAGAATGCATTGGTGACTATTGCAATTTCAACTTGGGGAAGTCATGGATGACAGCACTATTTAGTGAGAAGTTTCAAAATTTTAGCAAAAGGGAGTCTCACCCAGAGGGATGGGTTTCATTTTTCCCTATGTCCAGCTTCGATTTGTTCTGGCTGCCCTCTACTTCATCTTGAAGTGATTGTCTGTTAGTCTGATGTGAACACAGGCATTTGCACTCATAGAACTAATTATTTCATTCAGTGTTAGTACCATCCAGTCTTAAGACTCTCCGCAAATGACGATGGGCATATATTATTATCTCATGGATTGAATTAAGCAGCCATATCTCACAACCTCGTTGTATTCCCACTCTGCGCGCCCGCCTTGCATGGAGTCCCGTTTTCCAGGACCGATCTCCTGGCTTATTCCCTGTCATCTGGGTGGAGGGAACACCCCATTGCCTGCTTTTCTGCCTTGTGGGCGAATCAAGGGAGCTCCATTTGTTGAAAGGAAGGAAGGAACTGTGAAATTACAGGTTACAAATTAAAATATAACAGTACTCTCCCTAAGGCTACAAACGGAAGTCTCTGGGAGGGGGGGGTCAGTCACACCGTAGGGCATTCCTTCCCTACATGGTTTGCCTTAACCCAGTAGCACATTTTTTATGTAGTTAGAAGAAGTGAGGAAAGCAGGGTAAACTGAACTCAATGTAAGTGATTTTATGACATAGATGTATATATCAAAAATCACATGCATGTGGATATCAAGCAAGTATCTACATGCATATATATGAATATATCTGAAGCTAGGAGATACGGAAACGTTTCTATACATTAAAAATAATAATAATAGCGAGCCACAATGGTGAAAACTATTCAGCAGTTACAGTAAGTAACGAGTAAAACAGAAACAAGTTTTGCCCGAGGAGAATGGGAAGAATAACGTGGTGAGGAATCCAAGTTTTTCCTTGAGTTCTAATTTTCTTGCAGATGAACCAAGAGTAATGAATGGATTCTTTTCTCGAAGCCCCTAGAATCTTGATTCATCATGATTAATTAAATAAATATGATCCTTCATTTCTTTCTATGGACCTCTTCACGGTGTTTGGTTAGGGATATCCTGAAATACCTGAAATGGATAGGAATAAATACCTTAAAGCAACATGCACTCACTTCGTAGCATCTATAACAACTGTTAACATTTACTTATTGCTTAGATTTTGCCGACCACTGTGCTAAGGATGGTCCCAACCACCCACAAGTAGTCACTTTTAGCAATATCCATGGAGTCATTTAGTTTTGGAAAATTAGAAAAAAATAGAATACAATGAAGATGTCCATGAGTGGCTCTCCATACTGACATAGTCTTATCAACATTGCCACTAAGGTTTTTATCAGCTTCGGGCATGAGGCAAATCTATCTTATTAGTGTGAAAACTAATGAAAGATCATCCTGACAATGATAATTAATTGCAGTTGTTGACAAGGACTCCGTTCCTTTGCACTCCCTTTTCTGTTGCTTTCTCTCGGTCTTTCCGCTCTCCTCTCTCAATTAGACATATGAAAAGCGCGGCCCTCCCCTTTGAGAAAGAAGCTTTTAGATTAATCATATTATCTTAAGGTTCCAAATCTCCATGCCTGCATGACCTTTCTTCCGTTAGAATCCATTATCTTAAACTATCACAATAATCCTGGCTTTAGGGAGGGAGAGAGGGAAGAGGAATCAAACCTAATAGATGGCAAATAAGATTAATCTATGATCTAAGTGCCGATTACACTTGGCCCTGCCCTTGAACACCCAGGTGTAACCTTGAAATTCACATCCACTAAGACACGGCAATTGGATTGAGTGTCCCTGAAGGCCTTAAGGGCAGCTGGCCAAGCTTTACCCATTACTCCCCAGTGAGATCCTGAGCTGTCTCAACCTCCAACTCTCTTTACTTGTGGAATTTGGCAGCTGTGCTTTTTCATGTTTGTTTTGGGATAGTTCACATTTTTGAGATAAAATACTTATTTGGGGTCCTTGATTTTTGTTTGTCAGAAGCACCCGGCCATGGAGGGAATGAACTTTTACCTGGACCTCACAAGAGGAAAACAAATGATCCGGCTCCTCAAAATCTGATAGCTGCACCAAAATAAATTCAAGTCTTTGCTCCTTTCAAAACACTGACACACTGATCCTAAAACTACATACGTTTAATAGCAACCAAGGCGGGGCGGGGGTGGGGGGGGATCCCGTTTGCAATATTTGTCTTCTGAACTCTGAGCTGATTATTTTTCTTCTGCGTGGCCTGAGGTCTTGGAAGGGACACCCTTTCCGTAAAAGAGAACATGACATCGGGAAGTTCAAGTTTCTGGTGACATGGACAGGAAAAAGAATGGTGCTTAGAGAAGATGGTTTCGGCCAAAGAGAAAGCTCGCTGGTTCGAGAAGAGAGACGGGAAACAAAACCATTAATGCCTCCTCATTAAAAGTTGGTCCCGTCTCGTAAAATTCAAAGTTGACCAGATAGAATGTTCTCTCATTGTGGATCTGTGCAGTCCAGAGGTCAGAATGTATTGAAACCATGGCAGCTGGCATATAATTAAACCCAAAATGAGAGCGAGAAGGAAAAGTTAGGTCCGAATGAGGAAAAACAAGTATGTTTCAAAAAGATAAAAGGTAAAACGTGGTGGGCAGAAGACATGAGCATTTCTTCTGAAGAAAGAGAGCAAAATAAAAAGTGTCAGGGAAACCGGGTAGGGAGCCCATCCCCGGCCATTTTCATCAGTATTAAACCTTTCTCGGTATTTTCTCTCTGGCATATTCTCAATCACACCCTCTCTCTCAACACAAAACAACTCGGGCAGCCTTTGTTCTGTACAGGCTGTTTTTGAAGCGTTTTTGACAAAAATTAACACGGGTTTCCCTTCTCGGTCAGAATGAGGCCTGTAGGACAAGGGCCTCGAGCTTCTCAGTTCCGGAGTGGTTCTTCTGTATTTTCTGCTAATTTTGTGACTTGATTCCTAAGATATTAAAAAATGAATTCAGACTCAGAGATTCAATCCGTTTCCTTTTGTCTCTTGCAAAAGTCAATTATGAATTTTTTTTTTTTTTTCCTTCATGGGTTTCATAAAGCGGGGCCAGGAATAAACTGTTTCGGAGACCGTCTTTCTGGATGTGGACGAGGTACATGCTCTGGGGATTGCTGCATAACATCTCTGAGTCACAAATGTGAGAAAGGATGCGGAGGCAGTTCTGTGTCTATCCAGGGTGGAGTATGAGATCACCGTATGGACAAAAGGGTGTGGTAATGGCTGGCTGATGGAGTTGAATCCCGGCTCTGAGAGGGGGAATATTAGTATTACTTACCCTCATGTATTTTTGTGAGGGCTTAAGTGAGTTCAAAGAGGTAAATTGCTTGGAAGATATTTATTTATTTATTTATTTATTTATTTATATGAAGTTTATTGTCCAATTGGTTTCCATACAACACCCAGTGCTCATCCCAACAGGTGCCCTCCTCAATACCCATCACCCACCTACCCCTCCCTCCCACCCTCCGTCAACCCTCAGATTGTTCTCGGTTTTTAAGAGTCTCTTATGGTTTGGCTCTCTCCCTATCTTTTTTTTTTTTTTTTTTTCCCTTCCCGTCCCCATGGTCTTCTGTTAAGTTTCTCAGGATCCACATAAGAGTGAAAACGTATGGTATTTGTCTTTCTCTGTATGACTTATTTCACTCAGCATCACACTCTCCAGTTCCATCCACGTTGCTGCAAAAGGCCAGATTTCATTCTTTTCGCATTGCCGTGTAGTATTCCATTGTGTATATGAGCCGCAATGTCTTTATCCATTCTTCAGTTGATGGACCGTTAGGCTCTTTCCATAATTTGGCTCTTGTTGAGAGTGCTGCTACCAACATTGGGGTACAAGTGCCCCTAGGCATCAGCACTCCTGGATCCCTTGGGTCAATTCTTAGCAGTGCTATTTCTGGGTCATAGGGTAGATCTATTTTTAATTGTTTGAGGAACCTCCACACTGTTTCCCAGAGCGGCTGCACCAGTTTGCATTCCCACCAACAGTGCCAGAGGGTTCCCGTTTCTCCACATCCTCGCCAGCATCTAGAGTCTCCTGATTTGTTCATTTTGGCCACTCTGACCGGCGTGAGGTGATATCTGAGTGTGGTTTTGATTTGTATTTCCCTGATGAGGAGCGACGTTGAGCATCTTTTCATGTGCCTGTTGGCCATCCGGATGTCTTCTTCAGACAAGTGTCTCTTCATGACATCTGCCCATTTCTTCACTGGATTATTTGTTCTTTGGGTGTGGAGTTTGGTGAGCTCTTTATAGATTTTAGTGCTGTCTACCTGTTAACCAGCTGTTGCTGTCTTGATGTGGCCATCATTAGCATCTCAGTCAATGCTATTTCTCTTTTTTTTCCTTTCCCTGTGAACTTAAGAACCCTGGAAAAGAACAATACTGTTGGTTTCTTAGATGTTTGTAAGGATCGCAGCTGAAAAAACATCAAAGAAACGAAGGATTCTGGGCACTATGGTAAAAGCACAAAGGCATTCTCCGAGGCTTCCCTCCTCTTATGTGTTAGGACAGTGACATTTTGACTGAATGTAGGAGCCCTTGTCAGCTGTCCGGGGAGGGTTAACTCACACCTCAGCGGGAGCCTCATGCCATTAAGTCAGGGAGAGTAATGAAATTTCATTTAATTTGTCAGGAAGAAAGTGCTAATGTTAAAAGGCATTTAATAAAAAAGGGAGAGATTCTTTGAAAGGGAGTCCTTAAGTAATTACTTCAAGTGTCTTAGGCCTACTCACCAGAATATTTACATTAGTGTCTTACAGAGCCAGTGTGTAATTAAATTAGCACAGCGTTTACATTCTCTCTCTCTTTTTTTTAAGGAAGTGTGATTTTATTCATAATCCTTAAAAAAGAGAGAAAAGAACTCGATCTAATCAAATAAGATATTAGTGGTTTTTTTTGAAAGGTTCTTAGTGAGAGAATTGCTGAGCGAAAGTTGTGTGTGTGTGTGTGTGTGTGTGTGTGCGCGTGTGTGTGTGTGATGGGACAGGGCTGGCTCCAGCCTGGAGCAGCTGTGCGCCTTCCTCATTTCCACTTGGAAGGACGCCATCTTTTATCTTCTCAGGCCTGACATGGAAAGTCAGGTCAGCTACCAAGGACTGTCAGCATATTGTGGTGGATATTCTTGTCTAGCTTGGGTTCTCTTTGCAACGTGCCAGGGAGGACAGGATGGAGGCAGGGGGGAGGCAGGCTCATCCCTCCTCCCTCCTCTCATGTGTGGAGAAGCTTGGTGCTATCAACCCCCCCCCCCCTTGCCAAGAGGTCATAACGAATGTGCCCGGAGCGGCGGGAAGCTCATGAGGCCACCACCAGATGGATTTGGATCTCCAACAGCAGGACGCATCTAGGAGAAAGATTCTTGAACGTTTCTTTGGAAGTAATCTGCTGCTGGTTTGCACGTTGGTTTAGAAAACATCCTCATGTGCCAATCTGGGCACGAATAGCGTGTGAACGACTTTTATCAGGTTTGCCTCTGGAGAGGGCGTAAGGGCTATGGACACAGGCCCCGGAGTTGAAGAGACGGTAAGGACAGACACGGAAGGTGATAGAGATCTATAGTCGATTGGAAGATTAAATGAGGTCCTCATTATCGGAAAAGTTTGTAAACGATACATTGCTGGTCATTCTAGCTATTTTTTCTGACCACAGCCAGAGTGCTTTTACTAAAGTACAAACCCTCCTATGGTTTTCCATGGTCCTCCAGAGAAGTCTGATAGTTTCAGGAAGGCATGCATTGCTCTGCCAATTTCCAAAGGTTTCATTCTTCACGAGTCTGTTCTTCAAAACATCATGTCGTCTGTGTGTAAGAACTCCCTCACCTCTGAAACTTCACGCCTGTTTTTCCCTCTGTCTAGAGTTGTATTGCCTACTACAGTAGCCACTGGGCACGTGTGGCTATTTCAATTTAAATTAAAAAAAAAAAAACTCAAATGACATTAAAAACTGAGGTCCTCGTGGGCACTAGCCTTCAATAGTTTAGATGTGGTTGGTGACTACCATATTGGATGGTACAGCTATGGACCGTCCATCACTGCAGAGAGTTCTCTTGGACATCACAAATCTACAGTGTTCAGAAGATCACTACCTTCTGAAGTCATCCACTTTTCAGCTTAGATATCACTTTCACAAGGAAGCATTTCCTACCCCCACCCCATGCCTTAAAGAAGAGTTAGATTGTCATCAATATCTCACCATAGCGAAATTGCCTATATGCTTATCAGAATTTATTTACTTATTTTTTATTTGAAGTATTGCTTTTTTTTTAATCTTAGAGAGAGAGGGAGAGAGAGAGAGAGCTAGCATGTGAATTCAGGTGGGGGACTGGCAGAGGGAGAGAGAGAAAGAGAGAGAGAATCTGAAGCAGGCTCCATGTAGAATATGGAAGTGGGGCTCCATCCCACGACCCTGGGATTATGATCTGAGCTGGTATCAAGAGTCAATTGCTTAACTGACTGAGCCACCCAGGTGTCCCAACTGAAATACTGTTGACCCGTAATGTTATATTAGTTTCACGTATATAAGGTAGTGATTCAACAAGTCTACATGGTAGGCCTTACCTAAATCTCTTGATCAACGGTGAGCTCAGTGAGGTCAGTGCAGAGCCTGCTTTGGATTCTCTCTCCTCTTTCTCTCTCCACTTGTCTGTCTCTCCCCTGCTCGTGTACTTGCCCTCTCTCTCTCCCTCTCTCTCTCTCACAATAAATAAATATTCTTTTAAATAAAATGAAATGAAGGTTGAGAGTGAGACTAGGCAACCTGATTCCAGCTCTTAGAGTCTGAATCTCCCTGTGATTAGCACCCGCATAATTTTGTTGCAAAAATGCGGAGTACCCAGCGAGAGCCATTAAAGCAGACAGTCTCTCTTTCACAACCGCACAATGTTTTAAAGCTGTACCAATTTTCCCACCAGCCCAACTATAGAAAAGTGTTGTTTTTGTTTTAATAAGCGTGTTCCACTGGTTCCCTTCAGCTCTCAAGTGGAGTGTGAAGAGACAAGGCAGAGTGTACCTGTTTTATTGGAAAGAAACCTAGAGTTCAGAGGAGGAAGCAAGAGGAAAGACCATTGGGCAAACACTGTCAAGTCAAAGAAAAGTAGTCCTTGCAAGTGTTCAAATGACATGGGGCATTTGAGTGAAGAGTCAGTCATGGCTTTTGATTTTCCTTGGCTCTACAATTTTAGTTTTCTGACCATCCCAGTCACGTTAATTAGCAGCATCATTCTTTTTTCATAGCAGCGTGTGCTGCTGATGTTAATTGTTAGATAATGAAATAACTCGACATTGTTTGCAACAACTTGAGATGATGCTTGTAAATAGGTCCCCATTCAGATATTAAACTTCATGACGACCCTATCACTACAGCTATTAATAACCCAATACTGTGGATGCCTTCATAGACTATATGATTATTACTAAAATTGTTATTGGGGCACCTGGGTGGCTCAGTCGGTTGGGCGTCCGACTTCGGCTCAGGTCATGATCTCGCGGTCTGTGAGTTCGAGCCCCGCGTCGGGCTCTGTGCTGACAGTTCAGATCCTGGAGCCTGTTTCAGATTCTGTGTCTCCCTCTCTCTCTGACCCTCCCCCGTTCATGCTCTGTCTCTCTCTGTCTCAAAAATGAATAAATGTTAAAAAAAAATTTTTTTTTTAAATAAAATTGTTATTGTTTCAGATAGCATGTTTTTGGAAGCAAGCTTATTTAATACAAAAGGTGGGTTGAGATTTTTTAATTTTATTTATTTTTGAATCTTTTTAACATGTATTCATTTTTCGGAGAGAGAGAGAGAGAGAGAGAGAGAGAGACAGGCCGTGAGTGGGGGAGGGGCAGAATCCGAAGCAGGCTCCAGGCTCTGAGCTGTCAGCACAGAGCCCGATGCAGGGCTCGAACTCACAGACTGCAAGATCATGACCCGAGCTGAGGTAGGACGCTTAACTGACAGAGCTACCCAGGTATACCTCTTATGATTCTTACAATGACTGAAACTTTAAGACTTTATGTCTTTCTACAGTGTCCATATAAATGGGTAAATATAAAAATGGAGGAATAATTGAATCTCCAATGAGATTATATATTCTATTTTGTTAAAAAAAAAATCTAAAGTATCCAAATGGGAAACTTTATGCTCTAGGTTGTGGACATTCAGAGGACTTAATCACCTGCGAGCTTTACTTATATTGACCCTTTTATTCCAAGGAAGAAATCTGTAAGATTATTATCCTCATTAGATAGATGAGAAAATTGAAGTGTAAGACTATAATAACTTGCCCAAATCATACAGCTGGTGAATGGCAGAGCTGAGATATGAATTTATTCCATCTAGTTCTACAGCCCATTGCTGAGCCACTGTCCCTTTCCCTTCCCTATCCACAGGCACAGATGCATAACCACATACAGAAGTTTATACACACAGGAGTTTACAATAAATTTGCTAAAGAAACAGGGAAAGTGGAGGGAGGCTTCCATGGTTTTATCTGAGGATAGTGTCTGTGTCACATACAATCTGGAGTGTCAACACGTTCAAAAAGAGAAAAAAAAAAAAAACTGGTGCCCGTGTCTAAATAGGAAAATAAGTGATTTCTAGTAAAAGTGAGCTTTTCAACTTGATAAGTGTATTTGGTTCAACAAAGAAGTGAACAAATATTTTACAATCCATTTATGCTTCTATTTTCTTACCCTGCAATATAATATCACTCGTTCCACGGGAGCAAAAAGCTTTAACTGATGTTTAGAGAATTTTTCTAAGTTGGTGCTGTTTCATGCATTTTGATCTTTAAAAAACAAAAAGAAAACAAAATAAACCAAAAAAAAAAAAAAACAAAACAAAACCCTGTGTCTCTGGTTACTGTCTAATATTGGTCCACATAATGCTAAATTTACATTCCCCTATCCCGAAACATAAAGAAAATGAAAGTGAAAATAAAGTAACTAAAAATATGTTCATAATTTCCTATTAGCAACAGCTTTAATCAAAACCCAGATGTAATTTTTTTCCCTTCCCATGTCACTAATGACATTTTACGAATATATGGATTGTATTCTTTCTCAAGAGCTATTTATAAAGAGTGCACAATGAATGGTTCACCCCGGTGGCGTTGGACCATCTCAGTTACTTAGCAGGAGTCACTGAGGATCCAAGCTGATCGGGTCTTGCTGTAATCGATCTGTCCTTTAAATGAGAAGGAATCGAAAAACCGGAAGCTATCGAAAAAGTCAATTCACATGAAAGGAAAACACATCCTTTCTGTCGAACACCCTCAAGTAGTTGAAAAAAACGGGCATGGGTAGATTTGACTCGTGGTCTCATTCTAAGGCCAAGGAGAGGGAGGAAGAAAAGAAAAACAGCAAACCATTTTGCTTTTGGAAAGGATGCTTCTTGAAAAAAGGTAGCCTTTCCCAGGACATAAAACAGCCAAACCTTCTCAAACACAATTAAAACAATTGCTGACATTATTGAGAGCTAACTACTGGCAAAGAAAGCATCCAATGACCCAAAGTCATGTTCGTGGCATATATATATATATATATATATATATATATATATATATTGAAATGGGGGAAACAGATTCAGAAGAAATGATTTGTAAGGATGTGGTTAAAACTATTTATATACCGGGTTCTATTTGTTTTACAGCTAGTGGTGCACGGACAGCATGAAAGGTTATCTTTGACAAGGTTTTAGCTATTATTTTCTTCCAGTGAAATGGTATTTCTCGAGAAAAAAAGGTCTTTGGAACAAAATAACAATAAATCCTGATTTAGATACATAAACCTGCCATTGATATCACATAATATCAGTGTTCTTTCTCACTCGATACAGGCGTTTTAAAGATAAATGGTAACACTGAACTGGAAATCCATCTGGCCGGCTGCCTGCTCTAATGAATAACCCCACTTTGGCTCGTGCAATGTAAGCAGAAAGTTCTCTCCCGGCCTCTTTCGTCTGTCATGAATCTACGAGACAGCCGACATAATATCTGGGCGACAACGGTGTGCTAACAGTGCAGTGACTTCCATTTTCTTTGCTTTCTATTGATTTTCACTTAATAACTGGCGAAATACTAAACGTCCGCCCTGAGTACCTAATAAATCCTGCCTGAGCTTTTTATTGAGGAGAATTTAATAAAAACAACCATTGCGGCTGAGGGATTTTTCTTCTGGATAGAACATAGGGGTAGGGGACAGCGGGGTTGGGGCAAGAGGAAGCCATTTGATTTTTTTCTTCCATCTTTCCTTTCTTTTTTTTTCTGTCTTTCTTTCTTTCTTTTTTTTTTTTTTAATGGGACTTTCTCCCCTTTGGAAAAGGGCTGCCATGTCAAGTGTCTTTGGATGGGGTTCCTTTCGAGAAGCCACTGTAAGTTCTGCACACTGGCTCTCTGGCCAATGTCAGGGAAGAAAGCAAATGTTTGGCAAAAACTAACTTTCTGGTCCTCTGACGCCTGATTTCCCTCTTTGGCCAAGGTCGTCTTTATTGTTACCAGTGGCTGCCCCAAATCTGTAAGAGTATGTATGCCCTTTGCTCTTCAAGCGAGCCCCTACTTACGATGACTCGTCTTAGGATTTTTATGACTTTTGGAGGGTGGAAAAGCGATACCCTTTCACTGGGCACTGTACCTTCACTTTTGAATCTGGTTCTTTTCCAGGGTTAGTGATATGCGGTCCCATCCTCTCTCAGGGATGCTGGGAGTGTGGGCAGCTCCTGGCAGCTCCCAGTCAACCGTGGGATCGCGAGGGTGAACAACCAACACGCTTACAACTATTCTGTTTTCCCAATTCGGTACAGGATTCAATCAGTTCCATGAAATATACAACACTTCATTATAAACTAGGCCTTACGTTAGATGATTTTGCCCAATGGTAGGTTACCATGGGCACATTTAAAGGAGGCGAGGCTAAACTGTGATGTAGCTTAGGTTTAGTAAATGTATTTTCGACTTAATCGCTTCAACTTATCAGAATATAACCCCATCGTAAGTCGAGAGGGAGGTCTATGCTGTTTATTTTTTCGAATCTGATACTGGCAATGAAAGCATGACTTGGCTGTTGGTATCCTTGCCACTTTCACAGGATTCTAGTTATTAAAAGAAGCGGGAAACATCACAGAGGTAAAGGCACATACGCAATAGTCCATTTACCGCTAACTTGAGGCTCACAAATTCACTTTTTTGTGCAAAGAGCTTTACCTGTGGCTTTTTAAAACGCAAAGAAAATGGGAAAGCATGGACTTTACACCCCTCACCATTTTCCTCTGCATAAACTTTCTAGAACAATTTCCATCACTGATTAAGAAAATCTCTTCATTCTGTTACAGGGTCTTCCAGGAACATTTCACAGCTTATGGTTCCCACCCCATCCCCTACATTTTTTTAAACATTTATTTATTTTTGAGAGACACAGAGAGAGAGACAGAGCAGAAGAGAGGGAGGGGCAGAGAGAGAGGGAGACACAGAATACGAAGCAGGCTCCAGGATCTGGGCTGTCAGCACAGAGCCTGACGCAGGGCTCGAACCCACAAACCATGAGATCATGACCTGAGCAGAAGTCGAATACTCAACTGACTGAGCCACCCAGGCACCCCCATCCCCTACATTTTAATTGATCTTGAGGTTATTTTCAATTCACTGGGTTTAGTGACCAAGTATTTTAAAATTTCCTCCTGTGTATACACTCATTCCACTCCATTCTCCATGAAATTTCTAAATAAGAATCCCCATATTTACAAAAATTAAAAAATAGAAATCTTTCTTTAAAATGAAGGCTTTATTTTGTTTTACAAAATCCATAGATGTCAGGTTTGGGTATCAGTATCGTGAAAACCACAGTCACTCAAGCAAACCTATGCGTGACTCAGTTACTCATGAACAACTCCAGGGCTGGTTTTCCTAAATGGGGACAGAGGTAGTAGATTGTAACACAGGCGTCATGTCAAAGGACCTTTGCAGAAATCCTGACTTTCCCTCCTTTGAGATTTTGGTTATGTTGCCGATGCAACAGGGATACTATGGCCAAATAAGCATGGCTGAAATCACTTTGGCAAAAATCAATAAATGTACGAATGCTCAACAAATGATGTTGATTTATTTCACTGAGATACCTCAATAACGAGTAGTGGTCAATTAACCAGGATAGCGTATAAAACTGGACAAACCCCAGAAATCATCCATTTTCCCCCACTGCTTAGAGCTGTCCGACTTCATTCTTTTTTTTTTTTTAATTTTTTTAAGTTCATTCATTTATTTTGAGAGAGAGAGAGAGCAAGTAGGGTAGAGGCAGAGAGAGAGAGGGAGAGAGAGAATCCCAAGCAGGCTCCGCACTGTCGACACAGAGCCTGATGCAGGGGTTGAACTCATGAACCGTGAGATCCTGACCTGAGCTGAAACCAAGAGCCAGATGCTTACCCAGCTGAACCACCCAGGCATCCTTGTCTGACTTCATTCTTGTGCCTTAGTATCCACATTCCTAAAGGAGAGCAAATAGCAAAGTTTGTAAAACTGAAAGGAAGTAATGCATATCAAGTGCTTAAAAGATTTCCTGGTGTGAACTATGCATTTCCAGTGATCATGATGTGTCAGGGAAGGTTCATTGATTGTAACAAATGTACCACTCAATGGTACATTGATGGGGGGATGATGATAATGGGGAAGGCTACATATGTGTGGGGTGGGGAGGGAGAGGAAATCTCTGTACCTTACTCCCAATTTCACCGTGAGCTTAAAACTTCTCTAAACACTAAAGTCTATTAAAAAAAAAAAAAATTAAACAACAAAAAACAAAACAAAACAAAACAAAACACAAACAACAACAACACAAGAGTTCCTGCACGCGGAAACTCTCAATAATGTTTGCTTTTATTATTTACAAGTATTGTTCAAGAATAACCAAAATCAAGTTGTGAATCTTTACGAGGAAGATCTTGATCACTGTACATGTGCTTTAGGTATCCATGTTTTTTTTTGCCCATCCCAGTTTTCTTTGGGGGTATCGTATCCTTGCTCTGCCCAGTGCTCACGAGAACCAAAGAGGATTTAGTAAAACCTTGAATATTTGTCTTTTTCTGATCGTCTTGCAGCATCACTTTTTCGGAGGGGGTTTGTTTTATTCTGCTTTGATTTAGGTTCTTGTTAAACCTGGTCCATTCAGCAGAATATTTTGGTTCCATATAATCAGATAGGCTAACACCAAAAAAAAAAAAAAAAAAAAAATTCCACAGGGCACGGGGCGCATCCCCGAGTTGAGATTTGGGAGAGGATATTTCAGACTTGAGATTCTCAGGTCTTTGCTGGGCCACTGGGTGTGAGCCCCCTCTAATCAGCTCACATAAAGGTGTGTGTATTGCTATTCAGATAATGTCTTCCACAGCTCAACAAAGGTTGTTGTACTGAGCTGTGATTGTGACAAATGATTTACTATTAGGAACATTCTGTAATTATTGTTCGGTGGGACCGCAGACCGATACATCATTAACATGATAGACGGCCTTTTATATCAGCAAAAATAACTAAATTAATAAAAATGGCTTCATTCCAAACCCTGTCAGAAAGCCAATACTCAGAACAATCAAGTAGCAGGGATACCTGAGAAAGCCACAGCTTATATCCCCCAAGAAATCATGTTTTATGCATAAGTAATAAAATATTTGTATATATAACCTGTATAATATGGATCTGTGGAACATAACAGATTTTTATAGATATCAGCCGTAAACAAAAATATAGGATATTTAAATATTTTCTCCCAAATGATTTAGATTTAAATTTATGCTTCAACGCAATTGGGGTGCACATTTAGGATATGAGAATCTGCCTATGACAACTTTTCTTTCGATTCTCAAGCATTGGGGACGATTTTAATGACAATCCTACAGATGGGAATGTCTCTCCCCGAACTTTCTTCCCTTCTTCCTTCCTTCTTTTCCTTCTTCCTTTTCATCAGTAAACTCCTCATTTATGCTTTCAATCCTGAGCCTCGCATTTCGTACTTCTTCACATAGATTTAAACAAACATTTTACGATGAAAGCAGTTCTCTTACCCAGAAAACACCACAAAACCTCCAACGATAACTCCAACAATACAGTCAAAACTGTCTCACAGGTACCCGATGTAGACCCTCTGTGAGAACTGACAACCAAGTAATGAAATTTGTAAAGAAAATTAGCAACATGAGATGAAATTAACCAGTTGTTGACAATTTTAGCCTCTGCTAACCTTGGCATTTCTACTGGGCCGAGGCTAACATAGATGGTTAGAAACTTCTGAGCCACAGATGGCTCAGAAGCTTTGCCTGACTGTTTCCTACAGTTTTCCATCGTTGTTGCCACCTAAACTGAGGTTTAGGATGGTCAGGAACTTGCCTGAGCTCTGTCTCCCTGTGATCGTCGCACACATGCTCTAGGTTTGTGTTGAAAACTGTGACACACAGAATTCATCACTGAAGAACAGGGCTACCTCCCAAATTTGCCGTCTCAAACGAACATTACTCCATAGAAGCAAAATCTAGCGTTGCATCTTTCGGTGTCTTTGCTCACATGGCTGCAATTTTTACATTCAAAAAGGAAACTGTTAACCCTAATCCCTAGTAGGACTAAGTCAGAAAAAATGTGAATGTCTTTAAAAATCTAGATTATCTGTTAAAAGTCTAATAGCTTTAAAAATATGTACTTTTCCAGTATGCCCTTCAATGCAAAATAACCTTGGGGCACCTGGGTGGCTCGGTCTGTTAGGCGTCCGATTTCATCACGGGTCATGATCTGGTGCAGTCCGTGAGTTCGAGCCCCACATCGGGCTTTGTGCTGACAGCTCGGATCCTGGAGCCTGCTTCGGATTCTGTGTCTCCTTCTCCCTGCCCCTCCCCTGCTCACGCCTCTGTTGCTTTTTCTCTCTCAAAAGTAAATAAATGTTAAAATAAATAAATAAATAAATAAATGCTAAATACCCTTTGCCTTGGCCTGAATAGGCTCTAGAAAATTAAATCACCTGCCTCACATTTCAAGCATTCATCAAGTTGCATGCAGTGTATATAAGCATGGAGAAGAATTCAGTAATTTGGCAAATAGAGTCCAAGAGATATTTAAGTTAAAGGCTGGGACCACGAAAGCAAAAGGAGAGAAAAGAAAGTATTTCTGAAGATTAAATGAATATAGTCACACTTTATGTTTGAATGGCCATATATCAAGACTATCACTTCAGAGTTAAACATGTAACGAAGCTACTTGGACTTCTACCTTCTGGCCCACAGTGTGCTTGGAAACTAACAGAAACAAGGGACTTACTGTTTATCCTAATGGGATCTTAACACGTGGAGGTAAATGCACAGGAACATAGCTGTAATGCTTAAAATTTAAACCCGGAAGATGCGATTAGTCCATCAGTCTGCTGAAGTTGAAAGTGTATCTGGCTTTCTAATATATGTGTTGTCTCATTATTCGAAAGCGATAAAGCATCCAATCATAGTCTCAGCTGGCTCAGAGGAAAGAAAGGCAGGTTTCTGGGTACTCTCTTGGAATAGACTTACAGAAACAAAATGTATGCTATGAGAATTCATATAAAAACCTTTAAGATATATCTGAGTAGAAATCACAATTATGTTAGCAGGTTCTAACACTTTACTGCAGATAGTAAATTTCGATGAAAAGCGACCATTATAATAATGGCGATCTGCAAAGACCCCTAAGACTGGAATCTCCCGGGAAATTAGCGAAGGGATAAAGTAGAAATGAACGGTTTCTTTTTCTGTTCTTTTCTTCCTTCCCTGCTTCCTATGGTTCAAAGTGCTTGGTCCACAATCTCTTCTCTGAAACTCTTGGGGTGATTGTGTTTTATAACTTAGAACTGTTAGGATTTTCGAAAGTGACATGGAACATATACCCCTATGTTACCCATTATCACCAGTGACGTCCGGGGTGGCATCGTTAACGCACTCGTAGCCAGTGGGATATATAGAGATTCTACATACCCGACATCAGTTTGGGTCATGTTTTGTTACATATGATTCAAGCCAGTTTATATTGGCTGACACAGAGATCCTTCTGCCAAAAAATATACATGAATAAATGTTGATTTCCTAGATGAAGGACTCAGATTAGAGAATTGCAGGTGAGGGATTGCGGATCTCTGCGAACCAATCCTAGCCTTCTGTTCATTCGAACATCATCTAAATTAACTTTCGCACATTTTTAAAAGACTTTATATTTTAGAGCTGTTTGGGGTTCACAGAAAGATTGGGTGGAAGGGACAGAGATTTTCCATCTGTCCCCTAGACCCCCGCATATGCCTGGCCTCCCTCATTATCAAAATCTCTGCCAGAATGGTACGTTTGTCACCAGCGATGAACCTAGGTTGGCATGTCAGTGTCACCCGAAGTCCGGCGTTTACGTTCAGGTTCTTATGGGTATTTGTTGTCATTACACATCTGTCCTTTATGCAGGGTTTTTCCACTCTGGATGGTCGCTTGAAAAAATATATACTTCACCATTAGTAGACGCTCAATAAAGTTTCATTTCTTCACTGAGCAACTGATGGTGCAATATGAGGAACCTTCTAGAAGTCTTCTCTTGTTACCTCGTTCTACAGAAACTTTGAATGATCTAATGCTCCGACCTCTCACTCCTGCTAACTACTTGCAGAAGCGCTCAGGCCGTGTGGAAAAGGTGCAAACACAGTCTATAATTGCCTACCTACAAGACATTTTATTAAATAAAAGCATGGCTTTCAAGCAAGATTTCTCTCTAAAAAGATTTGGAAAAATCTTGTTATGGTAGCTCAGTTCTTCAAATGCTTACAGTGTAAGTGAAATCAGACTCTGAGGCTGGTTATAAAGGGAAACGTGGTCCAGAATTGTAGCCCCAGGACACTGAGATGATATTAGAAGTCATCTTAATTCTGAAAACAAAGAAAATAACAAAGTAATCCAGTCAAGTACCGTGCCAGGTGAGGGGAGGCATGGAGGCAAAGGACCCAGAACGACCTCCTCCGGGTCCACAGGGAGAGAATCTGTGATTGTTTTTCTGGCAAAAGCTTGATTGAGACCTATTTTAAACCTCGTCTTTTCTGCTTTGGCCTTCTCTTAAAGGAAGACAAAGGCCCTTGAAAAGGAGTCTTAAAAGTATGATTCACGGACTCGGGAAGAATTACAGGATGCGGACAGCCTAGAGTGGTGCCTTCCCCCAGAGGGATTCACATTTCCTTCCTCTTAATCTGAGCGAACCATTAAAAAGTTAGTCCGTTCCCTGGAGGCCCTTCCCAAGGAATCTCCTAAAAGGAAATCCCCTGCACTGGAAAGGTAATTTACCTAGACAGGATTTACAAAGCGAGGTTCCAGTTTGGAGATACCCAATGACTTCACACGGGCTGGTGCCTTGTGTCTTGTTAAGGATTCTCCCTGACGTTGGGTAACAGAGGAGACATAGGCAGAACTACTCTTGCGCACTTTACCTATTTATTTTCATAAGCAACGCTTCCCAAATATGACAGTCTTAATCACCGTCCGAGCATCAAAGTGTAAATATGCAATACATTGATTCTTCCTGAAAAACTGGCCGGCCCACGGCATTTTGCTTTCTATTCTGAGAATGTTTTTAATTACTTTATCTAGTGGGAAAACTCTTTTCTTATGGACAGGGATGTGGGAGGGGAGCCGGATTCTGTGCCTGGGACCTCAGGGAGGGCTGCGGTGATTCCGTGTCTGAGGTCTCCGGGAAGCCGGACTTCAGCGCTGATTCCCTTTTATGGAAAAATAACTTATGAATTTCCCTTTTTAAAGGCCACTGGAAACGGAGCATGGCTACAGGGAGCTTCAGCTGTGAATATTTGTAAAGCTGCTTACTTTCCCATCCCTGGCGATTCTGTGTGCCCTTCCCTGCCCCCTCCGACGAGGCTCTGACCTCCTTTCTGAGTGAATGACAGAACAGGGAAGAATGATAAGGTGGAAAAATTCAAAGGCTGACGTTGGCCCATGTAAGGCAGACTCCGTGTACCTAAAGAACAGACAATCAGGGAGGTGACGGGGCACAAGAGGAAAGAACATCCTCATCTTCCACTTCCACGGGCCGAAACTAGGAGGACAATATTCTGAAATGCTATTGTATTCAAACAACAACCCCAACCCAAAGGATCTCGTTTCCCCAAGGCACCGAGTATTTCTTAGCTATAGGCCAGGATTCTGCCAGGATACTTTATTAAAAACTGAAGGCAAGGAGCAAGGATGTGTTCAGCATATTTGGATTTGCACACCTTTAATCAACACAAACCCTTTAGCGCGTGAAATGTGAGGGAAATGATAGAAAAACGTAGCTTTCTGTTTATGAAATAGTCACGTCTAAATTATCTGATGATAGGGCAAAAATTAGGAGCGACGTTTTAAAGCTACCCTACCCTATAGGGCTTAATTTGCCATTAAAAAAAATAAAACTATTCACATTTGGTAAGTGATTTGTCCCATTGTTTCTTGTCCTATGAACTATGAAAAAGAGCTAAGAGAAATTCCTCTCCTTTTTTTTTTTCTTTTCATAAAACTCAATTCGCAGGCCTGCATATTTTATTCACATTTTTCTTGTGTGCTTCCTTCTGTATTTTTTGGCTGCACTGGTGGAATTTTCTATGATAAGAGGACCACCAATCCAGTGTGCATGGTGTGGGGTTGGCCCAGTTGAGTGGGCCTCACTGGGGCTCTCAGGAAGAGGGCCAGGAATTCACAGGGCTTGATTACTGCCAGGGCCTTTTCTGTTTTTAAGTTAACTTTGCTCTTCCTGGTAAATCAATGCCTGAACCTTGGAGCCTTGACACAAAAGCAGTGATTGAGCAGCAACTGTAAAAACGAAGGCCCGGCCATGTGTACGTGACATTTCTCCTAGCTTGCTTGCAAGGGACACAAGGAGTCTAGGGGAAGATGAGTTCACTGTGTGAGCTACTTTTAGGGCTTTGAAAATGTTTAAACCTACTTCCGTGGTGAAACATGTAAACGCAAGCGAAAGCATCTTCGTTCGTAAAGGACAGCCGTTTTGTGCTTAAAACTTCTTGTTTTGTGTTTATCACACATCTGCCCACCATGCATACCTTCTTTAAAAAAAAAAATTAAAAGCGAAGCTATCAAAATTCTTTCAATCCTGATTTTCTAAAAATTTCCCATCTGTGATCCAACTTAATTTGGTGACTATTTATGGACCACATAAGCCATTGGGTTGTTGGGCTATGGATTGGTAATGTGAGGATTAAGAAGATCAGTCAAATGGCTCTAATGGGTAGTAACCAATATTCGGTTCTTCCTTTAATAGAGTTACCCACCAGTTTTTCCTTCGTGATAGGTTTTGCTGCATTCCCGGGACCGGTTTTTCATCTCTCCTTGTTCCCATGCCCTTTGATATGTGACTCTGTCATGTGGCTACAGACAAAGAGTGTATTGACTTGTCCTTTGACTTGGGGTTCCCCGTGTGGCTTGCTGTGGCCAATAGAATAATGTGGAAATGATAGTATGTCTTAAGAGCTTTGCCAGTGTCCTACTTTTCCTTCTCCTGCTGGTCTTAAGACAAAAACGAACACGGAGAACAAGAGTTATCCCAGCTGAGCCGTCCCAGCCCAGCCTGCCCAGCCAAGCTCAGCTTTGATCAAGTAAGCCCTGGGTCACCTACAAGTGCACAAGTGACACTAAACCAGAGCTGGACGAAGCCACTGGATTTTAGAATGGTTTGTTGTGTAGCAGTAGTTATGTGACGCAATCCAAATCAGCTGTTCATTCGCTTCTTCATCTTCAAACGTCAGTTGGACACATAACGGGCGTTGCATTCTGTGGGCAACACTTTGAGATGCACGGGACAAACTTCTAGTGGAAAGAGATAAACGGAGCAGTAAATAAAGTCGATGGGCAAAGTGCTCACTTAGAAGTATGCATGGGGTGCTGTGGTGAATCCTTCATAGAGTGTTACCAAAGCAAGAAGAGGGATGGAGCCTAGGAAAATTATAAAGAGTATGTAGCGTTTAGGAGACGCTATGGTTGGATTTTCAAGGGGAGGAGCATAGAAAGGCATTCTAGATATAGCAAGCCAGACTGCGTTTGCCAACATCCCACTGTTGACAAAGAGGCTGGTGCCTTGAGAGCCCAGTGACAAACCCGACACGGGCAGGAACCACACCTCACGTTTTCTTAAATTCCAAATGGTTCTCAGCATCGGGAAGTCAGGGGCACTTCAAGAATGGCTGCCCGGGGTGCCTGGGTGGCTCAGTCAGTTAAGCATCCCGCTTTGGCTCAGGTCATGATCTCGCGGTTTGCGAGCTCGAGCCCCACATCGGGCTGTATGTTGACAGCTCAGAACCTGGAGCCTGCTTGGGATTCTGTGTCTCCCTGTCTCTCTGCCCCTCCCCCACTTGTGCTCTGTATCTCTCAAAAATAAATAAATGTAAAAAAATTATTTCAAAAATTAAAAAAATGGCTTACCAACATTATCGGTCACTCTCTTGAATAGAAGCTAGAGATAATGTTTAAGGAGAGTCTTCTTAACATTGCTCAACTCTATCTAAATTCAGACCTAACTTCTTGAGAATGCCAGACGAAGGCAGGAAGCCTTTTGATTATTTGTGGTGTTTTTCTCTTCACTTCCTGCTTTAATCTTACAGCACAGGGACCAGACTATCCTAAGGGGAACTACATCCTTGGTATTTTTGGCCTGTGTCTTACCAGGAAACTGATGGAAGTGTCCAGAGGTACCCTTTTCAAGAGATTTCCACTGAAACCAAGGGGGGGTGGGGGGTTGTCACTTCCTAACCATTCAGAGCTTTAGCCATTGTGGTTTACTCATGTTCACTAGCATGAAGGCTTGTGGAGAAAAAGTCAGGAAGTCCTTAAAGGCCCACAAGCATGTTTTCTTAGCTGCCAATTACGGCTCTGACATTTACGTGAAATGGTTGTGGACGTAGAGAGATAGAGGAAATTAGTATGTCCCCAGTTGGAAAGATGCTCTGAGGTCATCAGGCCCAGAAGGGTCTGCTCTGGGGACCGGAAAAAAAAAAGAAAAAGAAAAAGAAAGAAAGAAAGAAAGAAAGAAAGAAAGAAAGAAAGAAAGAAAAAAAAAGATTGGCCCAAGGTCTTATTCATTAAAGAGAAAAATAAAATGGTTCCCAGGCTAGGGAACCACAGCCTCTTGCGTTCTTGACTTCCATATTGCTTATAGACTCTACAACACTAAACTGGAAGTGTGGACAAACAAAACGTATAAAGAGAGAGAAACAAACATGTTTCCAGTGTGTTGAGACAAGAAAGAACAAGTCAACAGAGGCAGTGGCACCACGAACTTGAAACAGAACGGAAGGATTGCATTTTGCAGGTGTGGTGGTCATTTTACAGTAGCAAAACTATTTGGAAACTTAAGACCTACGCGTAGGAGATGGGGAAATGGACAAGAAAGGACGAGGAGGAAAGAAGACACTCCATCTTTAAATTAAATGGAATGTTCTGTGACTTTAAATGAAAGCTCTTCTGTTGTTGGGCAAATAAATTTAAACCACTTAACATGGCAGAGAAGGTCAAGCAAGCTTATTATAGTGATCATAGCGTTACAGCTATTGCGATTGACCGCTGCTCTCCGGAATCACCAATAATCAGAGACCGCAAGCTGTGTTTGCAGAGAAAGGTCATCATTCATTTTTTTCAAAGCATTAATATCTTTTGTTTGTTTGGCTCAACATGAAACAGGAATCGATAGAGGTAATTCACAGAGCAATTAGCCCCTCATCTGTCAAACGGCATCTGGGTGTATTTAACAAAAAGACCTTTGGAAAGGTTTAAAAAGGAAGAAAGTGCCTGTACGATCAACAATTTATATTTTCTACATGACATGTTGTGTATGTATCTGTGAAAAGGGGGGCCTTGGGACTAAGAAAATATACATAAAGCATGCCATAAATCTACACTTCAATGTTACAATGTTGCAGTGTAGAGAGAGACCAAAAAAAGCTCAGATTACAGTCTCGCCTGGTTCCCTTGAAGACAGTAAGTAGCATTTGGGGTCTTTGTATCAGGGGCAGACACAGCCCTAGTACGTAGATGTCTCAGAAAAGAAGACCTCGAGGAAAAACTTGTTATGGGCGCTGTAAACAAATTAGAGAGGGCCGAACTTCAGGAACGAATGGTCCCTGGTGGCATCGGAGTCTACTTTCGTGTTGGGCTAGATGGCTCTTGAGGCTGGCCACAGCCATGCTGTATGACCCATTGCACAGACACAGCTCCCTTCCAGCTCAATCCTGGCCACACCACTGTTACGTTGGCCCTGTCTTGGCATCTAGTTTGTCTCTGTATGAAAACAAAGAGTGAAAAAGTGCAATGCAAACTTGATTTAAAAGATTCTAGAATTAAAAAAAAAAAAAATGAATTCTGTTCTGGGTCTATTTTTCTTTACTGAATTTCAAATGTGTGTACTGTGGGGTTTGAACAGTTCGTATCAAAGAGGTAGGCTTAAAAAAAGTCATCTTAGGGACTTGTCTACACATTTACACAAATGCTATTACTCTCAGCAGGACCAGATGTATTTTGGGAATGTGGTATTTTCTTTTCAATTCTCTGGCTCTTCCTTCTCATTTTTTCTTGACTTGTCTTTCTTTCTTTTTTTTTGTCTCCCCCCCCACCCCACTTTTTAAAAAATTTTGGTCTTTACCCAGACCATAAAATGATGGCCAAAAAAGAAGTCATGAGGTTAAGAAGGAAGTTACAAAAGTTTTGCTTATTCTGTGACTTGAGAAAATGCATTTTTTGTCTAGAATTCAGTTTTATTTTTAATAGACAAATATTTTAACAGGTTGCCTATCCATCTCGAAGTCATTTTCCAGACCATTGTGAACGTCTTATCTCCAAATTATGCAATCAAGTTAAGTAAGAAGCAACAGACTCCACTGAACTTTGGGTATAATTAAGACTGTGAAAAAAACATCATGGCAAAGATGGAATGTTAAATAATGTTTTGGGCGGAGGGATTATGGAGGTTATTTTTGTTTCGCTTAAAATTTTTGTATTTTCAAAATTTTCTACCATAAATAGAATGCTATTTTAATTGAAAAAAGAAAGCGTTACTTACACTTAATACAGTAACGCAAATAAAGCAATCACGTCTTTGCAAAGTCATTATGGTCTATACTGACCCCAGATAACCAGGATTTCACTTTTTGTAAACACTGTCAAACAATCTCAAAGAATTCGTTGTATGGCTACAACGAACACGAGTTCTTAGAGCCTCAAGAAATTGTACACAGCATGTACAAGATTGAAGTTGAGATCTGGGGTGGGGTGATAGGAAGTAGCTCATGAAAGCTAATCAGATAATGAAATCCTGTTACAAGAGAGTTTCACTGTCATATACTTGAGTTCATCTTACTTTTCTGAATGTGGAATTTAATGCTGGAGGCACTGTGACACAATGTTTCCTTCCTCCCACCTCCCAACTTGTTTGTCATTTTTTTCTGTTCATGTGAGCTATGTTAGAAGTTTCCATACATTCAATACGTGGCTTCCTTTAATCAGAGAGATTCTTTGTCACCCACAGATACAGGCTAATAATCATTGTCCACACTTCCAGTTACTAAAACAAACATCATAGTCAGCGGTTGCCTAGGGTCTATTTTGCTTTCGTGAAAATACCATATTACACTTCAACAACCATCCAAATCATACTACCATCCCAATGGCTATTCACAAGCAGGGGTCATTATTTCCTTGTTAGACTGTGTTAAGGGTGGGTCTGGCTTCCACGGGCTTTGCGCATTCTTCTGATTTGTAAATCAAACCTGAGTCAGAAAGATGGACTGCCACCTCCTTCTGGCTCTGCTTAGTGTCACAGGGGTACAGTTCATCAGACAAACACCTCATAAGCATCAGTTCTGGCTGCCTTCCAGGGAAAACCATGTCATACCATTGAATAACACTTAGGACCCAATCTTTCATCCTCCTCCTCCATAACTAAATAAATTGGGTAAAGGTCTTGCCCTGTTTCAAGATAACAAGGAGTTTAAAGAACTTACTAGTGTTTCATGTTGCAGACACTAAGCTTCAGAGAAGCGAACAAAAACAAGATGGCGGCTTTCCTGAAGTTCAAAGGCAGCTCTGATAGGCAAATGAATACTGATGGGCACAAATAATACTGTTCGAAAAAATTAAATTCAATTTAAAAAAGGAAGAAGATCTGGACCGAGGGCAGAAAGAGAATGAACCTGGACTTTTCTAATGCTAGCCCACTAAAAACTTCATCATCTAGGGCCAGAGTCAGCAAATTTTTTCTATAAAAGACAGGATGCCAAATAGCTATACGACCTCTGTAGCAGTAACTCAGCTCAATGGTGGAACCACCATTAAGATATGTAAACAGATGATTGTTGTCCATGTTTCAGTAAAACTTTAACACAGGCCCTAGAATATGAATTTCATATTTATGTGTCAGAAAATATCATCCTTCTTTAGATTTTTTTCAACTATTAACAAATGTTGAAAAAAGAAAAAAAAAATCTTTGGCTCATAGATGATAGAAAAACAATTACTGGACTGGAATTGGCCTTTGGCTCATAGTATGCTTACCCCCTGCTCTAGAGTTCAAAGTTCTAGTTCAAGTTTATGAGTCAGAATTTACAGAATGACAAGTAAACTGTTGTTTACCCTTTAATTATCATGTAAATGAAGGTATTTTTCTTTAACTTGAATCTTAGTTCTTATTATTTCAGAAAAGGTCCATTATGCTTTTTAAACTCATCAAATTTAGAAGAAGAACTTAATTATGTATGACTCAGGCATTGGGGTGGGAAGTGGTTGGGCATATGTAAGCCAGAACAAATTAAACTGTATAAAATCATGCCTATGTCAAAAGTAGATTTTTTTTTCAGGTAAAAATCCCAAGTAATCTCAAAACCAGTATCAATTTCAATTATAGTTTATTCAGGCAATGAATGTGTAAATAATTATTAAATAAGTTTGAAAACTCTGGTGACAGAGGAAAATGCTCCCTTTCTGATGTAAGTGGAAAGAAATCAGAGTGTAAAATTCTACGTTGGTCCCTGTATGTATATATGTATTTTATATAACAGGAAGCTATAAATTAAGATGTCAATATTATGGGGATGGTGAGGTTCGTCACTCCTTTCTATTTTTTTCTACTTCCTAACTATTTCACAACGGGTATACAGCTTTTGTAGTTAGAAAAAGACCCAGCAATATTAGAAGAATATTTTTTACTCCCAACTTTTAAAAGTATTTCTACAGACAGATCTCTGCCTCTGTAGCAGTCCTGGATGAAGAACACTGAAATACGCTGCACGATTCATTGACTGCTGGGAGCTTTTGTGGTAGCATTGAGGACAACCCCCGATGAGCTCATAAAAATCATTACCTGCAAGTGAGACAAATTCAACATTTTTGTGACGTGCAAATAAAGAAAAGAAAGGACGAAACATGAGATAACACAAGTAAGATTTCCCAAAAGGGACAGAGATAACCGTATGTAAAAAGAAATCATGGATGTTACTAAGTTCTGTAAAATTTTGGCAGATCAATAGGACTGAACGAGACAGTCAACAAACCTCCCTCACTTGCTATTCAAGAGGAACAAAGCACTAATTACTCTCTGAAATCAACATCTTATTTATATTTCTGACCAAAGCTTTCTTAAAAGCTTCTTTTCCTTTTCTAAGTTTCCTAAAAAAAATGGCTAAAGTCAATGAAACTTCCATTCATGGAGACAACGTAATAAAAAAAGGATTCTTCCTTGCATCCTTTAGAGCAGTTTTATTTCAACTTTGTGTGTGTGTGTGTGTGTGTGTGTGTGTGTGTGTGACAGAGAGAGAGAGAGAGAGAGAGAGAGAGAGAGAGAGAATCTTAAGCAGGCTCTCTGCCCAGTGCGAGCACAAAGCGGGGCTCAATCTCACGACCCTGGGATCACGACCTGAGCTGAAACCAAGAGTCGGAAACTACTGAGCCACCAAGGGCCCCCATATTTCACCTTTTTGAATAAAGCATATTTCAACCCACAGTTCAACACATATTTCCTATCTGTATACTTATTCCTGTTATTACATTCTAGTCACCATCAAGAAGAGGTTAATGTAGTTTACTTTCTCCTTATTAAACAAACAAACACACAAACAAAAACCTTAAAAAGACGATGAAAGCATCTCTGAAAAAAAGTCGTATTTTAAATGTATATTATTAACCGACTGGTTTGAAAAGACCAAGTTTCAAAATAGCTTTATTTATGTTGCTCAGTGATTGGAAGACAAGCAAGAATGTGAGAAAACAAAACAAATCTAGTGGCTTCTCACATGTAAAATAAAGACCTCCTGGGGTTGCCTGGGTGGCTCAGTTGGTTAAGTGCTCGACTTCGGCTCACTTCGCGATCTCGTGGTTTGTCACTTCGAGTCCCGCGTCCGGCTCTGTGCTGACAGCTCAGAGCCTGGAGCCTGCTTCGGGTTCTGTGTCTCACTCTCTCTTTCTGCCTCTCCCCACTCACACCCTGTCTCTGTCTTGTCTCTCTCAAAAATAAATAAACATTAAAAAACTTTTAAGACAGTCTACTCAACTGAGAAGTCATTATGGCCTAAAAGCTTGAGGCTTAATTATTAGATTTGGCATATCAATAACTTTTTACTGCAAATACCAGCAGAAATATATCTCAGACTGATATTCTTGAGTGTGTCTGCTCTTTTCTCCTTTTCTGCTTCCATCCCATAGAAGCCTAGTTCCCCAGGAATCCATTTGACTGACGGAATTGTAAGGGGGAACAAATTACAGCTGTAGGAGCCAACCTACTTTACTTCACCTTATCAAATGCACTCACCAATTTATGTTTAAAGCGTTTTTCCACAGTCTGACAAGAATCAGGACTATTCTGGGGCTTTTTGAGCCCTCCTGTCTCTCGGGATGGTGATGACTTTCTATCTTGACAGCTCAGATCCAGCCACCGGGCACCACCCACGGGCCCCTGATGGCTCTTCAGCTTGTTCCAGGGGAACCAAGAGGAAGCATGCAGACTTCAGTTTTTACCACTCCATGTTAGGCTTCATAAATATACCTTGACCTTCAAAACTCAACTCAGAAAGATTCAGCTCCTCATCATGAGCTGCTGATTGAAAGCTTATAAACAGAGTCGTGGATGCTATGGGGGTGGGGGGGTGCTGCTCTTAGTTTTGTTGGGGACCTGCCGTGGAGTCGCTAAGCACAAGAGGCTATATATAAGGGCTAACTGAGTCGTACAGAATGCATACTTAAGAAATGGACATCATGGCTGTCCACGGAGAATCATGGAAGGCTTCGGGAAGGACTGGAATGGGGATCCGACATGAAGTCTGGGTAGGCACAGAGAGAAAGGTAGCCAAGAGAAGCTCATTATGTGTGTTCATGACCAGTGTATCGTGCCCCAGAGCCTGGGTTGATTGCTTCACCCACGCTATCTCATTCACTCCTCATTAGGAAATGGAGGCTCAGAGCAGGTACTTTTCTTGAGATTGCACAGCTAATCCATACGGGAAAATTGGGTGAAGCGTCGATCTGCCACATTCTGACGCATAAGTTTTTCTCAATGCACTGAAATGTATCAAAGGGCGTGATGTGGAAAGCGGATTGGTAGAAGCAAGATTGAGGAGGGTAAATAAACAAGAGCTTCCCCGGTGGTAGATCTTCCTTCCTGGAAACACTGGTTGGGATGAACCAACCAATTAAAAAAAAATTTTGTTTTTTAGGGAGAGCAGAACTGCAAGGACAAGCAGGTGAAATCGATTTCCTGGTGGCCAAAGTATTTCATGTTAACAGGAGAAAATGAGGAAATTATGGAAAGAGTCACCAGCTATAGAACCAATGAGAGCTAGCTACTGTTTATTTTCTAACATATTGTCTTCCATTTTTTTTTTCTTCAAACACATACATGTATTTATATACTATGGCTTATATAAAATTAGAATTTGGTTTTCATATTTTTGTAATCCAATATCCAGATTAATAACATACCACAACCATATTGCAACTCATGTTCTCTTTGAAAACATATTTTTAATCAATTAGAATATCTTATGTGCATAGATTACCGTATTTTATTAAACTCCTATCATTAAATATTAAAATTATTTCTAGTTTTTCTTGTTTTCTAACTCGAAACTATGTCAAAATTTCCATGTAAATCATTCTGTTCATTCCTTATTTTTCCTTAAAAAATAATTTTTTAATGTTTATTTATTTTGAGAGAGAGAGAGAGAGTAGGGAAGAGGGGCAGAGAGGGAGAGAGAGAATCCCAAGCAGGCCCCATGCTGTCAGCACAGAGCCTGATGCAGGGCTCAGTCGCACAACCATGAGCTCATGACCTGAGCCGAAATCAAGAGTTGGGTGCTTAACCAACTGAGCCACCCAGGTTCCCCAAGAAATACTTTTTAAACAAATAATTCAGCTTATCTTATTTCCTAGGGTATACAGGATTGAAATCTAACCTTAAATCTTGCACCATTTGAGAAACTGAGGCACAGGGCAGGCTCTTGATAGAATAAAGCAAAACCCTAGCAGAAGCTTGACCCAATCATCATCACCATCATCATCATCATCTTCATCATCACCTTAGGGAGGGAATCATCCTCTGGAAGAAGGTCCTCTGGTAGAGCGAGAAATCGAAGAGATGGAGGAAGGGAGCACAGAGGGAAAAAGAGAAGGAAAAAAAACATGGAGTTTCTTTTCTCTAGGACAGATACATTTTCACCAGGTAAGTGAATTTTTTTTTTAAAGAGCCAACTCCCTGGTGGTCTTGGGAGTGATGGGAAACACCCACTGTAAACTTTGTCAAGGTGGCGATTGGCATTTTAACGCCCAGTGACATCCATAGGTGCTATATCTACATCACTCTGCCGATGTATTTCCTCATTGGGGAACATCAGCCGGTGAAGGAAACTACCTGGGCTCAAATCCCTGCCGCTCACTTCAACAGCTCTAAGACTTTATTTATTTATTTTTTTTAACGTTTATTTATTTTTGAGACAGAGAGAGACAGAGCATGAACGGGGGAGGGTCAGAGAGAGGGAGACACAGAATCTGAAACAGGCTCCAGGCTCTGAGCTGTCAGCACAGAGCCCGACACAGGGCTTGAACTCACGGACCGCGAGATCGTGACCTGAGCCGAAGTCGGCTGCTTAACCGACTGAGCCACCCAGGCACCCCTAACAGCTCTAAGACTTTAAACAAATCCTTTTATTTCTCTGTACCTCAACTTCCACAGGAGTAAAAAGAAATAATAATGCCAAGTAGGAATGCTTGGACATGATGATTAAATCATATCCTGTATCCTCAAGCAATCACATATACTAGCTCCTTTCTCCCCTTCCTCCACATTTTTCCTTTTCAGAGAGGGCACGAGAGCTCTTCTTTTTTCCAGGAGTTTTCTTCCATTTTCAAAAGCAGAGTTCAGGGGCACCTGGGTGGCTCAGTGCTTTGAGCATCTGACTTCAGCTCAGATCACGATCTCACGGTTTGAGCCCCACATCAGGCTTTGCACCAATAGCCCAGGGCCTGCTTACGATTCTCTGTCTCCCTCTCTCTCTCTCTCTTTATCTCCCTACCTCTCCCCTGCTTGCTCTTTCTCTCTCTCTCTCTCTCTCTCTCTCAAAAATAAACACTAAAAAAAAAGGCAGAGTTCAGTCATTCCACAAAGTGCTGAATCTCTGGGTGCCGAGGACCCAAGACATTTCCTATTCCCTGACAAGGATCACAGCCCAGTAAAGAAGACAGGGAGAGTAATGGAAAAATGAACTAAGATGTCAAAGGGAGAGAACTGGGCAGAGAGTTGTGTGTGTTTCCAACTAAGGAAGGGTCAAATCTACTTGGAGACAGGGCATAGGAGGAATCACCATTGAGGTGAGTCTTATGAGCACCTTTGACAGGCACAGGGAGGAAAAGAGCATGATTGGCAGGGGTTAATGCTTGGTCCAGTGGTAGTGGGGAGAGGGTTGGTGGTTGACATAAGAGTCCTGAACAGAAGCTAAAAGCTATTCAAATGGTACTTCCTTTGTCGAGCCCTGTCTGGTCCCTTATACAGGAAACTCTCCTTACCGCCTTAGCACATTAATTGTACTTCATCTGTGGGTTTCCTTGACATTTACTACGTCCTGTTTTGCATTGGAGATATTTGTGTACTTATTTGACTTTCATACACACTAGAGAGACAGAGGATTCTTTTATCCTAGTATTCCTCACAGTGCCTTCAACATAAAAGTATATAGACATACACATGTATGTCTATATACATATATATATATATATATATATATATAGTATATATGTGATAGGAGATACAGATTGGTCTTTCTGTTGCTTATATTCAATTATTAAGCAGATGAAAAAGCAAATATATATATAATCATATAAATATACATATTTAAAGAATGAAGGCCAAGCTAATATATCTCACATTCACTCTATCATGGTGGGTTTCTTGGCCCTTTTATTTACGGACTTCTAATCGGTGAAAAGTCTTGTCTTTTGGTTATTCGGCTGGTTGCATATTAAGTCTGATAAGCATACAGCACCTTCCAGTTCCCTGAGGAAAACCACTGCACCGGTTTTGCTGCTGTTATCAAAGAAGTGAATTTCTCCTACTACCATTGATTCTTCTGGAATAGACAACTAGCATTATCTCCTCTTTTACTGTCCACCCAACCTAGAGCTTCTAAGGCAGAGGTTGGGACCTGACAGGGAACTCCCAGAAGACTAATTTGCTAAGTTCCTAGTAACGATGGAGTGTCGCTGGGATCCCACGTGGTTGTGGGGCCAATTCGGGGACATTTTGTCCTTCAATCTTCCGGGTTTAGACCCCCTTCAATCAACTAATGGATTATTACAGTTGGCTCCAAGTCAAACCTGCCAAGCAGACTGTTAATATTCACCTCATTATCTTGATTATTATGGGTAGTAATAGAAGTAATACTATATCAGAATAATATCATTCATAATGGCTTACATTTATTGAACATTAACCATGGCCAGGCACTTTCTAAACACTTTGTCAACACTAACTAAATTCATATCCAAAGCAATTCAATGACTTGGTTACTGTTAGCATCCTCGATTAATAGATGGTGAAACCAAGTCACAGAGAGTGTAAGCATTTGTAACTTGCCCATGGATCATACCTGGTAAGCGGTAACCTTGGACTTGAGCCACGAGCAACTTGCTATCGAGCCTGGGCTTTTATCTTCCACGCTGTTTCATTAATCCACCTCATCAAGGAAATATTATTATCTCCATTTTAGAAATAAGGTGCAGAAACATTAAGTGACTTGCCCAGGTCCACCCACTGGAAAGTGGTAGAGCCAGGACTTAGAGTCCAGTCCATCCAGCTCCAAAGCCTGAGTCTGAGACTCCATACTTCCCATTCTGGGTCAAGGTTTATAACGCTTCTGGTTATAACTGCGTGGTATCTTCTTACCTATGGGCTCTTTCAGGTGACAGTTTCCTACAATGAAAGAGAAGTGAAAATAAAGTCGTTCCTGACACTAGTATAGTAGTCATTGAAGTCAACTGGAGTAGTATTTAATATCTCTATGAGTAAATTAATTTCAGGATCTTTAACGTATTATGAACGCTTCCTAAAGAATCTGTTGAAGATGACCTACCCCTCTGTACTCTGCAGTGAAAACCATAGTCACTTTACTACATTTTGTTATGGTCCAGCCTTCATGCTATGGCTTAAGACGAAAGGTATCAAGAATCCCAAGTCAAAGGGTAAGAAGGAAGTATCCAAAGGGATAGAGGTACGGGGCGCAGTACATCAAGATCGTGTTGATCATTTTGAAATGTTGAATTGAAACAAACCAAAGATCAGGGAATCCAAATATGCCTTCATGCCCAGAATCAAGACCGGTCTGGGTGCCTGAATTCACAGGACAAAGCCAGTAGACCCCTCGTGTGGATTTGGTGGAGAAGCGGGGACGAAGGCTGCTCCAGATGGTGATTTCCATAGGAAATACATGATAAATAAAAGTAGTTGGCCAATGGAGACCAGTGTAATTTATTGTCTGTGGAATCTTAAATGTGAAGCCCCCTGTTCTTTCATCATGGTGATCGTTCATACTCCATCCAATCCACGGGGTCAGAAGATGAACTTACAGATTTGATCACCCCAGCAAAGACATGCTAATTGACCGGAAGTATCTGTCGTCTGCGTCTCTTTTCTTCGATAATACACAAAAAATTGCCAGGTTGTCACTTGGTTCCCTGAGGTACCAAAAGAGACTTTGCAGAAAGCATAAAGTAAGGTATGATGTCTTATCTATTCTGAGAGTGAAATTGGTGATATGTGTTTATTTATAGATGGTGCCTGCAGTCGTGCCTCTTAAATGAAATCTGACAATTGGAAGTGGCTGCAAGAAATGGCAGTGAGTGCTCCTAAATAAATAAGATAGTGTGGAAGCAAGGGACTTTCTTCCTACTCCTGTAACTAAGTTTGACAAAGCAGCCACAGTTTGCTTTGTAATCATCAACAACTTGTCATATGACACATAATCCTTTAACGATCTATTCAGGTATTCCCGTTGCTTCTATTAAATTATTACGCAAGTCAGAAGGTGATTGTTTCGTTCAAATGGCAGAGGGTGCAATTAACTTCTTAGTATTATAACTGGTTTATTAAGGAAACGTAGCACATTAGGTAAGAATCCAGACGGGTTCTTTTTTGTGGTTTTAGTTTTATTTCTGGTCCTGATGTTCAACCACACTGTGTCAAAATCTTCTTTTTCCCATTCTTACAAAAATATCTTGGCAAGGTCCTGTAACTTTTTAGTCCTTCTCAGATACTAAAACTCAAGTTAGCCTATTTTAAAAGTAAAATCTCATATGAGATTCAAATTTCTTCCCTTCTCTCTCTCAAATGCCGCCCCCCACCCCCCCAAACAGACTGGAACCTGGCTTCTTCGATTGGAAGAGGAGGCAGGAGTTTTTGTTTATGCTCTTGCCACTCTCCATCCTTTTGGTTAAGCTCTGCTGGCCTTCCTTATGTGACTGAGATGAGAAAGAATTAAAGGCACATTGGCTTTCCGTGTCCTTGATTGACCTTCTGGTGTTGGAAGGAGGATGTCCGGAAAGAAGATAAAAGAGGAAGGATTTATCTAAATTGCTAGGAAAGTCAGGTAGAGGCTGGGTCCTGGGCTCCATTGATTCTCTTTGCAACTGATAACCACCACTCATCGTGTACTCTTTCTCTCTCAGGTGGTGTAGCCTAACCCCCAAGACATCTTTCTTAAGATCCTGCCTGTTCCCTTCATATGTCAAGATGTTCTTGGCCTACCTTTCCACTGGCCAAGCAATCTCTTGGGCAGCCCAAGTCTCCTGACCCCTCTTTAATCTCAGTGCTTCCTCAGTTGGAGATGGAGCTAATGGGCCATTTTTGCATACTCTGAGGGCCATGGAGGGCACTTGGGATGGGGAGGTGGCTCTGTCTTCACCCCAGGTGTGCTATATTACAGCCTCAGCAGGCCCCACTCTCACACCCTACTTTAATCTACTTCCTTAGTAGACTTCCAGCTTCTGTGTGCCTCTTGACCAATCCTGCACAAAGTCTCCGTGAGCATTTTGCCCCATGACACAAGTAGGCCTTTGTTGAAGTCACACCAAATCTGTCTCAACCATGTTCTTCTCTTTCATGGGAGCACTGGGACATGCTACAGTTTGTTGGCTCTGGCAAGCACACAGCTAGAGAACAAAAAGTAAGCTCCCCTTTCTCACGGGCACCTTCAGGATCTATAAGCAATTCTCCTGAATTCCCGATTCTGCAGCCAGTTGTCTTTTGAAATGAGGAGGAGATAGCCTCTCCCCGTGAACCTGTAGTCCTCAAAGACCTGAAAGCCATTCTCCTCCATGATGCCTTCGGGAGGTAGACTGGGAATGAGGTGTGAGGTTGAGTCAAACGAGCTGAGCTCTGAGCTCGGCCAGGTAGCAGCAGACTCCACTCCCATCACCTGGGGAAGTGTCTGCCCCCAACTGGCTTCTTGGTGACTTGATGGTGTGAGGTGCCTATGGGTCTTATTTGCAGCTGCAGATGTCATAGCTGATGTGGGGAAATTATAAAAACTTAAGTCCCGCTATTTTTTATGTCTATGTCTATGTCTCTATGTCTATATATCATCTATCCAAGATGGGTTTTGTTTTCAAGGGTCAAATGCATTCCATATCATTTCCATGTCTTCTTTCCACCTCATCCTCTACTTTCCGAAAAGCCAACACATGTAGAGTCTCTGAAATCAGATTGCTAGTACTAAAAGGGAGTTTCCAAGTCCTTTGCTAATTCTCCACCGATTAGCAGCCAAACTGGATCACTTAACCTCTTTCTCTTGGTCAGGGCTCTTTCCAGAAGCAGTGATGCTTTGGGTCACCAAATTCACTTGTGATCCTTGATTCATCCTTGTTTCTATCATTCTGGAGAGCAGAGGCTGCCCGCGGCGCCCCCTAGTTCCTGGAGACCCAATGCATTTCCTCCTTTTCTCCTCCAGCATCTTTTAGAGTTGCCCATGCTGCTTCCTAAGAAGCAGAACCCTGCTCCTTGCGCCTTACTGGAAATAAGCTCAGTGCTGACGGGATCCGATCTCTTGGGGGGGGGTGGAGGGGAATGACGGGTCAAAGCTACATTTGACCCTTTGTTCCACAGACTCACTTCATAGCTGAGCAGTCAAATTTTGATTTAAACCTCTTTTTTTTTTCTAGGCCCTAGATCAGTTCCTTACCTTGGAGCATGTCCCCTTTGCTGATCTCATACATTTTTATTTTATTTGATACTTGATGTTATGCTTGGATTATAGAACTTCCATTCAGTAGAGGTTCTGTAACAAATTGTTCTTTTGTACAATTGCCAACTATCTCAGACTAAAAACATATTGGGGTGGGGGGGGAGCCAGAAAAAAAAATTAAATGGAGTCAAAATTAGGGACTGGCTAATAAAATCAGATTTTCTTGACACTTTTAGTCAATGCAAAAATAATTGTGGGAATATAAAAGGGTTTTTATGGTCAATTATTCTTGTCTTAGTAAGTATCTATAATCACAGCCCCCTTGGAATAGGTAATAATCCTCTATAGAAAAAATGAGACTTCCCTACAGATCCATAAGAAAGGTAAAACGTTATCACATGCATGCATAAAGTATATTAATATTGAAATGTGCTAGCTTTGAGGTCAGCTGGGTAGACATCTTTTCTACCCTGAAAAAAAAATATATACATATATATATATATATATATATACCATCTGATGTTACTGCCTTGCTGACATCCAATTGATCTGCATTATTCTTAGCTGGAAAGAGCCTATATACCTAAATGCCTCAGATAATAGGTATTACAGTATTAGGTAAAAAGCCTCCATGCAGTCTATAGCAATATCAAAAAGGTAGAAAGTGTAAAATAAGGGAGATTAAGATGACACCAGAAAGCTTTAAATGAGGTGTCATTTTGCATTTAGAGAGACAACCAGGGAAGTTAAGACAGAAGAAAAAAATGCCCCTTCCTCACCAGCTGCCCTTAAAGGTTTACAAATGATCTGTTAACAGAAATGAGTTTCTCTTGGGCTTCAGACACCATTTATTACGCTGGGAGAGAGACAAAAAAAAAAAAAAAAAAAAAAAAAAAAAGGAGATGGAAACGACTGGAAAATTATGCTTATTTGAAGGCAAAATGCTTCCCATCGGCGACATGATAAAAATGTAGCAAAGGTGTCAGCCAGATGTTGACACGTTAATATTTTTCATGAGGTCTTTCAGTGAGGAATGAGTACAAAGAACTTTTTGGGTGTTCTTTAGAATATGAATTGAAATGCATTGTTAGGCTAGATGCCTTGCCTGGGAAACCACGATTGTATTTGATGATGAAGAGGAACCAGAAGTGTGTCCTAAATAGGGGGCTTGAACCTCTATTCCCTGGCTGCCTCCCAGATGTCTTGTGCTACGAATGGGCTCATCTGATCTCTCCTAGTCAATTTCATTCTGGAAAGTAGCCAGTGGGCCTAGTTCATGACCCAGTGATGTCATTATAATTCATTCTCCCTACCACAAAGACTTCGGAACTTTCCAATTTACAATGGGTCTTTTTAATAAGGAAGAATGTCATGCACAGAATTTTTAAGTGTTTCTAATGATTCATCTTTTTTTTTTTTCTGTTTTGGCTTCAAAATGGCCTATCTTTTCTTTATGAAGACTGGCCTATAAAAATCATGCAAAGATTCTATACCTTTGTTGTGTTTTACAGGCTGAACAAGGGTGACTACAGCTTATTGTGAGAGCGTCTTGTCCAAACGGCAATAACGAAAGCGATTTTATACGTGATGCCACCTCGAATGTATGAGGACCCGAGGGATGCTTCATCTCGAATACTCACCTTGCCCCTCGGAACAGCACAAAGGCCACTTTTAGTGACGTTGTGTGTCCTTTGAGCCTCCCTTTACAAGGTAGGGGAGGGGCAGGCGAGGCGCTGGGAGAGACACATGTAAGTCATTTAGGAGCAGGGGCCACGGCATCATCTGTGTGTTCTCTCAACACCCTTCATAGGCTGTAAGGGAACATTCACTGGTGAAGCCTATGCGTAAATCGAGCTCGACGCTGGGGAGTTGGGGCCCTCTCCCCCGAACCTCACCTCTTTGAACTTGGTTAACCCTCCCTGCGAATATAAACTTTGCTAAGATGACTTCACTTATCCTTGGCCTGGATCTTTAAAATCCCAGGTCGAACGAGCTGAGTGGATGATCAATGCATTTGTGGCCTGCGCTGTAATTTAACCGGCTCTGTCTGACAGGAGATGTGGAATGGCTAAAGAGAGGCTTTACTTGTAATCTGCCGATCACTTTATCCTGGAGTGTTTGTGAAGAGCGAGGCCTTCCCTGTAGTCCCTCCCAGTTGAGGGTTGAAGCTACGAAAGAGAAACGGCCCTTTGGTACATCTGACTCAGCCACCTGATGTCGCCTCCTCTGGACACCTTGGGACCCCTCACCTTTCACGACAGACCAGACGCTGGCTTTCTTGAACGAGCATCACCTGCCTTTCTCCCATACACACGTTCACAGAAATAACTTGCTGTAATTATGATATGTGTCGGGGCGGCGGGGCGGGGGGAATCCATAGATGTTTTGCCATTGATTTTCTCCGGGATGGATTTTAAATCAGAGCTTCACCGCTGGATCGTCACTGGCAAGAGACTGAGAGGTAGAAGAGGGAGGTGGCCGGATCACCGGTGCGGGATGAACAGATGCGGGTCACTTGCGTGGTGACTGAGAGCACAGGAAAGGCCAAAGGCGAGGAGTGAGGGGTGGAGAGAGTCTAGGAGGAAAAGAGAAGAAAGAGAGAGAGAGAGAGATGAAGAAGGGCAGGGAGACAGGTTTTTAATGAGAAATCACAGTGCGGAGGAGCTCAGAAGACCGGCAGCTCAGGAGGTGGTAAAATCGAGGAGGGGCCCATCCAGAGGAATGGCTCCACCCAGAAGGGCATCGACCTTTTCAGGAGGCAGTTTTTCTGTTTTCACTAAAGCTGAGCCATAGCACGGAGCCTGTCAGTCTCCAATGTTCTCCAATGTTGGTTCTCCAACGTTGGGTAATTTCGATTCTTCTAGATGACTTGTGGGTGCATAAAAGTATTGGAAGTGAGCCCTCTGTGAATCCGATCACAGGCACATGGTCTTTCCAGGGAGCAGATCCTGGGCCGAGCACGTCCTCAAAAAAGATCATACGTTAGTGGGACGGCTAGTTATATAAGCCAGCAATCACAGCCAAGGGGAAAGGTGTAACCTAGCCATAGGTACGAAGGGCTGGGGGGGACCCGGAGAGTAAGGAGAAGGGGGCACAGGACAAGCTTCACAGAAGGGGTACAATAATGATGGTAGTAATACCATAATAATGATAAAGAAGTGTTTTGATGACAAAATTAATAGCAGCTACTGCAGTTTTGTTTTTTTTTTTTAATCCCTGTAATGGGCATGTATCTTTTACCAACACGTCTGGATATGCATGGGTCTGTAAACATACATGTGTGTCTGTAAATATGTGTGTCCATGTACACGTGGATTTGTAAACATGTCTAATGCTCACAGAATCTCTCAAGGTAAGTATCTAATTTTATATCTGAGGATATTAAAGCCTAGAGAGCTTGTAAAACTTACTGGAAGAAATATGGCCACATATTCATAAAGTGTGGTCATGGTATGTTGGTATAAACATGCAACTGTGTGTACAGGATCCGTAATATACAACATTGGAGTGAGGGACAGGTGGGGAGATGTTAATGAAGGAAGGCACCGTTGGGAGATTTGTTGGAGACCAGCTCAGGGAACAGTTTCTATGCTGCTCATAGGAAACCAGATTGTATCTAATAGGTACTGAGAAGCTAAGGGAAGTTTTTAGCAGAGGAGTCATATGATTAGACGCATTCGTGGAAGATCACCGATCAGAGAAGAACTAAGAATTCAGACAAGGTCTCATAGAAAAGTTATGGCAATAGCGTGAGCATAATATGGGCCACGCAACCCCTAGAAACAAACACGGCAACCGATTCGGTCCCAACATGGAGTGCTACCACCCTGAGTACCAACCCCACTTCATGGCAAAGAGGGCTGGAAACAGTCTTCCCATGACAGCAACATTAACCATGGCAGAGCTGGGACTGAAACCCAGGTTCAGAACCTGGTCTTGTATCGACCACACCACATTTTCAAGAACGATGATAAGTGGAGAAATGGCAGGCAAAACGATAGCCAGGTTCTAAAATTGTCCGTGACTCAGGGCCAGTTGAAGACGCGTGTAGATAAAGGAGAAAAGGGGGGAGAGTTGGTGCCAGAGTGATTGTAGCAGCATGGGGTGGGGCACCTAGGTGGCTTAGTCAGTTGAGCCTCCGACCCTTGATTTCAGCTCAGGTCACGGGCTCGTGGTTCGTGAGTTTGAGACCCATATCTGGCTCGACACTGACAGCGCAGAACCTGCTTGGGATTCTCTCTCTCCTTTTCTCTCTGTCCCGCTGTCTATCTAGCCCCTTTCAAAATAAATAAATGAACTTAAAAAAAAAAATATGGGGAAATTGTGGTCAAAGAGATACGAAACATCAAGAATAGTGACCACAATCTGGACCCTGAAGAATTTGGAAATAAGTAAACATCATCCTGTACTTTTGGGGGCTACAGAAGGGGCAGTGTCCTACAGATCCAACCCCATTCTACGCAAGTTGATTCAATTGGACTGATGCGTCCTACAGGCATCTGCTTTTTGTTGTCGTTTGTTTTTACAAGCTCTCCTTAGGAGTCTAATGCAAACCCTCTGTTGAGAACCACTGAATAAAGTCCAAAGAAGGAGAAAATGTTCTGACAAGTAGAAGATAGGTAGCCCTTTGCTGTTCACAGAGTGGGAATTCTAGCAAGATGAGCAGAAGTGTTTGGAAGAGACGAGAAAGCAGCTATTCATGATATGAATGCCATTGTACATGTATCTTTGAGTAGCTTCCCTCTGTATCGCTTGATTTCATATTTATTCCATGAGCACGGTTGCATTATTCTTTGGTTGTGAGCATCTAAAGTATTTTGGATAAGACAGAAGTGGGATGTGAATACTAAAAAATAATAATGATAATAAGATGTAGGTATGTGTGACTGACTATTGGCCTGCTAATACTTAGATGCTACAATTCATTAACTGCTGCCAGGAGGGCGAGTTTTTAGCCATTCATGCAGTGGGGTGATGACTTGGGTTGAATCATCTCTAACACCACGTGAAAGCACGTCCTCTGCATTTTCCTCTCTCAGATATTTTTTGCCCCATATAACAACAACACCTGCGACTTCATTTAAACGAAGATTTTTAATCAAAAAAGAGAAAGAAGAAGAAAGGAAGGAAGGAAAGAAGGAAGGAAGGAAAGGAGGAAGACAGGGAGGGAGGAAGGGAGGAAGGAAAGGAAGGAAGGAAGGAAGGAAGGGAGGAAAGAAGGAAGAGACGGAGGGAGGAAGGAAGGGAGGGAAGGAAAGAAGAAAGGGAAGAAAGAAGGAAGAGGGGGAGGGAGGAAGGAAGGAAGGGAGGAAGGAAGAGGGAGGGAGGTCATCAGAAAAAAAGCAGCAGAAGAATAAATCAAGCAACATTTTGCACACGATGTAACATTTTAAATGGAATAAATTCGATGGCAAGCATAAGACTAGAAGAAATGTCTGCAGGACAGGTTCATGACTAGTTATGGGGCTAAAGGGAAGACATGAGAAATGCAATCGAACGGTTCCCGGAACCATGGCACGTGTGGACACAGTCCCAGGATGTTGCAGTGTCGCCTGTGGTTTGTGCCCAGCTGATGCTCCTAAAGAAGCAGGTGGGATTAACTAGAACCCTTTTTTAAAAGGTTCTTAAGGAATAATTTCCCGGTTCTTTTTATTATTGTTATCGTTAAGTGTCAGTTCAAACAGTTCATTTGGATTATATTCGAGAAATAAATTATAATGTAAGAATAAGGAAGCCATAAAATCTTGGGACCGGCCACTTCACTCCAGGTACTTGAGTTTGTCAGCCAAATACAGACTCTACATTTGGGTCCCAAACCTCAGCTGCGTAAGGACAGTACGATTTGACTTACAAGTGGCGTGTGTCTCAGTCGTACAATAGGGCAGGCATCACCCCCATTGAAGAGGGTTCTGTTCAGAACTTTACGAGGGACACCGAGAAACTTACGCACACAGAAGACGACCACCATATTTTTGTTTTCCTTGGCGAGAAGACAACTCACAGGGACGTAACAATAATCTTCAACAAAGTCGCTGGTCTTTGTATGCCATCCTAGAAAGTCTTGTTAACAACGATTTTGCAAAAGGCAATCGTCCGCTGACGCTTAAAGGAAAACATTCTCATAACTAGCGTGTTTCAAAGACAGAATGGATCTCTCTATAGGAGGCGGTAAATTCACTTTTGCGAGAGGGATTCATCTCAATATTAGGGAGTCACTTGTGGGACCTGTTGCCAAAGGGATTTGGGCATCAGGTGGGCAGGAAAAGTGATAATAATAGTAATAATAATAATGGATTATGCTTATCGAGTGCTTACTCTATGCCAAACACTGCTTTCTATGGATCCTCATATGTATCCCAAGGACTCTTCTGTAAGATTAATGATACCCTCCCTATCATACAGGTAAGAAAAATGAAGTCCAGAAAATTACTCCTAAAAGGCACAGCCAGAATTCAGCTCCACACTTTTAACATCCACTCTCTCCTACCCCTTAAGGTAGTTGCAGTAAGAGAGCTTCAAGGTCAGTTGAAACTCTAATGATCATTGATTTTGGAAGTTACACTTCAGGAGTTTAGATTAGTGGTTTGGAGTCACACGAGGGTTCAAATCTGGATTCTTTCCTGTTATTAATGTGTAACCTTGGGTGATGTACTTAAACCCTTTGAAGCTCATTTTCTTCATCTGTGAAATATAGATTACAACTTTAATTCACTGGATTGAGAGCATTACAAAAGATGATGTATAAGTTGTTCAGCGCAGTGCCTAGGATTAGTTAGAACCTTAGCAAAACTAGTGGCTGTTATGAAAATAATATGCAATAATAACTAATATGTTCTAAGACCTGAGACCTTGTCAGAGTGATGTCTTGTACCACCTGTGGCGCTCCTAAGTTTTAATAACATAATATATTTTTTAAAAAGAATACTGAGTCGAGGCCAGGTTTGAATCCTTTCAGAGAATAAGCATTTGGTTTCATCCTTGAACGTTTTCTGTAGTAAGATACCAATTTAAATTCAGTTCCGGGGGGGGGGGAGGTAAAAACAGTTTGGGGAAAGTATTTGCAATATGTATTTAAAAAGACATAGGATCAAGAATATATGGAGACAAAGTAACGCCCCCCCCCCAAAATAGGCAAAGAACAAGAACTTCACAGAAAATGGTGCACATGGTGACTAAACATAGGAACCCATGTTCACACAAGTTATTTTGGGCTCAACCCTGGAAAAATAATCAACACCAGTATAACAATGACAATATCCCACTCGCTGCCTCGTTTTCCCTTCACCCACGTCTCCCTCCAATCAGCACCCCACGTCTCCACTTCCTTTATAGGAAACTCACCAAAAGGTTTGTCCATACTCATTTTTTCCACTTCCTAGCTTCTCTCTTGCTTTGGAATCCACTTCAATCCAGGTTTCTCTCCCTTTCTTTCTCGTTGTAAGAGAAAGGAGGTTTCTTCCTTGTGGTGTTGAAGGTCATTTTGAAATCATGGAAGAAGCCGATTCTACATAAATCAGAGCAGAAAAGTAGGGGGAAAACAGATCCTCTGTGACATTACCGAGAATTCAACCTAACTTTAAAGCTTATTCTACGTCGGGACATTTCTCTTACCATTTAACCAGTTTGAATGGGGTTTCTGTTTTCTAGAATAAACCCCTCTGGGGGAGTCTATGGCTAAAGATGGATTCCCTGAAAGGAGGGAATATGTGGGGGAGGCAACTACTAGGAGCTTCTAAGGAGAAATTTTTTAGAGAATTTGGCTCACAAAACTGCCAGTCAGTCTTCAATCCGTGTAATTCCCGCAGATTTGTATCTAAATTGCGCAGGGAAATTCACATCTGAGCCAAGTCAAGTCAGCGAAAGGTTCAACCAAGGTCTGAAAGCATTTGTACAAGGATGAGTCATAGGCTTTGAAAAAAAAAAGTTGAGAAATGCTTTGAATTAAAATATACGACTTTTTGCTCTAGGATTCAGACTAAAGCAATTTTAAGGTTCAAGTTGCTTATCAGTGAATTAAAGAAGCTTTACCTCACTCTTTCTTATTTATTTATTTATTTATTTATTTAAATTTTTATTTGTTTTTTAAGTTAATTTAGCCAGTATTTAGCCTTGACTTTGGTGAGGTGTTGGAGACACGATTATGAATAACATATTCCTCCTGGCCTTAAGTAATATTGCCCAGTATAATGAGGAAGACATAAATGAAAGACATAACTTTTGTTTCTTTTCAGTATGGTGAAGGAATTTCTTGGGTTTGCTTTTTAAAACCCTAATTAAAGTTCTTCAACTTTCCTTAGAAGTATGCTCTTTAAAGCCCAATATTTAATGAAAAAAAAATGGCTCCTTTCCATTCTTTGTCAGTTTCCTTTCTTTCTGTGCTTTTTGACCTTAAAGAAACAAAGAAGGAGATGTAGGAGCAGGAGAATGGTAAAGTAAGACTTTCTCTACAAGGGGCCAAACACATCCTGGGGAACTCAAGAGTATAAGGAAATGAACAAAAACTAGGGTGTGGTGAATCTTTGAAGCAGAAGGCAACTGTGAAATTACTCCATGTCAGGTGATCTATTTCAAAGTTTTAATCATGACCTCGAAAGGGATCCCCGAAAGTCTGGATTTTAAATCTTGAGGGGCGCCTGGGTGGCTCAGCCGGTTGAGCTTCGGCTCAGGTCATGATCTCACATAAGTTCGAGCCCCACGTGGGGCTCTGTGCTGACAGCTCAGAGCCTGGAGCCTGCTTTGGATTCTGTGTCTCCCTCTCTCTAGGCCCTTCCCTGCTCATGCTCTGTCCTTCTCTCTCTCAAAAGTAAATAAACATAAAAAAAATCAAATCTTGAATGTGAAAAAGTTGCTAGGATGTAAATTGTGGTCCACGATTTTTACCCATGGGTTCGCTCAAACAATTTTCTCTGTAGTCTTCTCCCTCTGTTGTGCAAAATGATTTTTATATAACATTTCTAGATGAGTTTTCTCTAGAAAATACTCTCTATACAAACTATACATTTTCCAGGTATATAGGTATAGGTATATAGTTCTTATATAACTATATATTTTAGAAATGTAAATTATGTTCTATTTTATGGCCATCATTCATGAACGTCCATTCTCATAAATAATATTTGTATAAAACTTCTGAACCTGAAGAAGAATCATTACGAGTATGACAGAACTAGAAGGAGGGTCATCTGAGAAGAAAAGATTTGCTTTCAGAGAAAGACACATTGAATTGTGTTTTGAATTAAAAAGAGAAGATATTTCCTTCACTGAGAACTTCTTTAGTATGTTTTATAATAATGATTATGTCTTCTGAATTGAATTCAGTTCTTTCCCCACAATATGTCTTTGCTTATCATAATCTATAAATTCTTAAAGCCTATATTAAACACTTACACCCAACACAGAATAAAGTAAATGGTCACAGCACATAAGGTTATCAATATATTTGCGGATATTTGTGTTTGGCAGAGTAAGACCTCCTGATTCTGTGTTTATAGATACTCATGTTTATGTTATAATAATGTACACACAGTAAGTACATGTGTATTTGGAGAGTGCTTCATTACATTTTCTATTGTACCAAAGAAGATTTATTATGTGGAAAAACAACCTCGTGTCTCTTATTTCCTACCATTTCAAAAACAAAAGAATTGTCATCATTATGTTCACTGTTATCTGCAAACAAACTCATGGTCATTCTATTGGCTTGTGAGTTACAATAAATTTAATAACATGAAATAACAACAATAAGCAACACCACCACCAAAAAACATGACCTGTACATTCAAGGAAATGGAACTCTTCTTGGACAGAAGCTCTTAATGTGCATGTAGGGTGCACATTAAAGGAAAGCTAAGCATGAAAAGTAGTCTCTGTAAATACCTATGTCTAAGTAAAAAGGAGTGATAGAGCTGGTAAATAAGATCCTGTTGGAAAAGGGAGCTGTCTGAGTAGGAAATGTATATGTACATTTGGGAAATACTTTCATGGAGGGAGCATCTTAAGCTAATCTGTAGAGGATGGTCGACCTCAGAATATGGAAGGATGGAGCGAGGGAGAAAACGATTTCATATATTAAGAAGGAGGGAAAAAAGGAAGAAGGAAGGAAGGAAGGAAGGAAGGAAAAAGGAAGGAAGGAAGGAAG
>NW_026057582.1:129431572-129508826 GCF_023721935.1 Panthera uncia
GAAGGAAGGAAGGAAGGAAGGAAGGAAAAAGGAAGGAAGGAAGGAAGGAAGGAAGGGAAAAGGAAGGAAGGAAGGAAGGAAAAAGGAAGGAAAGAAGGAAGGAAGGAAGGAAAAAGGAAGGAAGGAAGGAAAAAGGAAAGAAGGAAGGAAAAAAGAAGGGAGGAAAAAGGAAGGAAGGAAGGAAGGAAGGAAGGAAGGAAGGAAGGAAGGAAAGAAGAAGGAAGAAGGAAGGAGGGAAGTCATTCTAGAGGCTTCCACTTTTATTTTGATTGGGATATAGAAAGAATTGAAACATTTTACATCCCAAGAAGATAACAAGAAATCATTATCTAAACTATAATAGAAATAATTCTAAAAACTTTTCTTTAATATCATCAAAAAGCTGTGGACACAAAGAAATTTTAAAAAAATTAAAAAAAAAAAAAGAACACCAAACCCAAAACCAAATGAACAACAAAAACCCCTAAACTCCAGGAAGACAAACCCTTTCTTTTTTTTATTAAAATTTTTTTAATGTTTATTTATTTTTGACACAGAGAGAGAGAGAGACAGAGTGTGAGCAGCGGAGTGGCAGAGAGAGAGGGAGACACAGAATCTGAAACAGGCTCCAGGCTCTGAGCTGTCAGCACAGAGCCCGACGCGGGGTTCGAACCCACAGACCGCGAGATCATGACCTGAGCCGAAGTTGGACGCTCAACAGACTGAGCCACCCAGGCGCCCCAACAAACCCTTTCTAAGTAAGTGAACAATATAGGACACATTGAAACCTGGGATCAATTGCTGAGGTTTGGGGCAGGTGGGCAGAGGAGCAAAGCTATCAGAAAGTTCAAACTTGGCTTAGAAAAGAGGAAATAAACTAGATTTGTAATGAATCTAAAGGCTGCCATTTTAGATTGCAGCTGAAGGAACCCCAAATGCAAAGAGCATCCTCTCAACCAAGTTGTTCACAAGGAAATTTAGATGACTGAGCAGAGACTGGGAATGGAGGCAGAGAGATTTCACAGACTCACACTTGTCAGGATCTCAGTTTCCTTCCATCTCCCTGGTTTCAGCACCACACAGTCTCTCAGTCTCTGGGCCTTGGTGAAATGGTAAATATAGAGATTATTTTCTTTATTTTCTTGAATTCTTCAAAAGTCAACTATTCTTGAAAAGACTAGGTAAGGTGGTGCCTGGGTGGCTCAGTTGGTTAAGCATCTGACTCTGGATTTCACTTCAGGTCATGATCTCATGGTCCAGGGATTGAGCCCCACATCAGGCTCCATGATGGGTGTGTAGCCTGCTTGAGATTCTCTCCCTTTCCCTCTGCCCCTCCCCCACCTGCACTCGTTCTTTCTGGAAGAAAGAAAGAAAGGAATGAAAGAGAAGAAAGAAAGAAGAAAAGAAAGAAAGAAAGAAAGAAAGAAAGAAAGAAAGAAAGAAAGAAAAGAAAAGAAAGAAAGAAGAAAAGAAAGAAAGAAAGAAAGAAAGAAAGAAAGAAAGAAAGAGAAAGAAAAAAAAGACAAGACTAGGTAAAGGGAAAAATTCACAACAATGTATTATGGGGTTCACAGTATGTAAAAGTATAGAGAAAGTACACAAGTTAAGATAAAGTATAAATGAAATTATGCTGTTATAAAGTTATTTCATTATGCACCGAATGATATAAAGCTAATTCAAGATTGTTACGAATGCATTTGGTAATCTCTAGTACAACCACAAAAAGAGCAATACAAAGTGATAGCAAAATGCCAATAGAAGAGATAGAAGGGAATATTGAATATTTTCACGTTAATCCAAAAAGAGGACAAGAAAAGTGAAACAAGGAAGCAACCAAAAAACGGAGAGAACAAACAAGAAACCGGAAGCAGAATGTGACACTTGAACTCAGACATATTGATGAGCACATTAAATTTCCACGGGTGAAACAAACCCCAGGTAAAACATTAGACGTTTCAGAATAGATAAAAAATAAGACCTAAGCATATGCTTTTTCTAGGAGTGCACTTTAAACATAAACTCACAGGTAAGTTGAAAGTAAAAGAATGGGTCGAAATCTGCCACGGGAGCAGTAAGTAAGAGAAAGCTTGTGTAGCCTTATTATTATCAAACAGACTAGACTTGAAAATGAGTAACATTATTACCAGAAATAAATAGGGTCACTTTGTACTGAAGAAAGGATCAATTCATCCCCACAATAAGACAATCTTTCATGTATACTCATCTCCTCACAGAGTTTGAAAAGAAATTAAGCCAAAACTGATAGATCCAAAGGGAGAGGTAGATAAATGCAGTCACATTTGAAGATTTTTTCCTTCTTTCCTTCTCCTTCCTTCCGTTTCTCCCTTCTTCCCTTCTTTCCTTCCTTCCTTTCTTCTCTCTTCTTTCCTCTCTATCAGGAGTTAACAGAACAACTACAGAAAAAAACATTATAAGTACAGCAGATTTGAACAACACTATAAAAAATTTGATGTAATTGACATAGATCATTATATACCAACTGTAAACACATATTCTTTTCAGTTATATAAGAGGCAGTTCAAGATACACCACATTTCAATAAATTTAAAAAGTTGAAATCGTATAAACTCTTTCCTCTGACATCAGTGAAATTACATTAGAAATCAGAAACAAACAAAGAAGAAAAACAGATAAGAGAGTCTAAAACATCAAAGTTAAACAACAGACATCTAAATAACATGGGTCAAACAAAATAGTATAAGGAAAATTAGAAATTATTCTAACTGAATGATAATGAAAGTACCATATATCAAAATGTGTGGAATATAGCTAAAACTGCCCTTAGGAGAAATTGATGTATTTAGATGCTCAAAGGGGAAAAGAATAAAGGTTAAAAAGAAGTATTTAATCTAAATTTCCATTTTAATAAGCTAGAAGAAAAGAATGAAGTAAATCCCAAGAAAGAGGTAAAGAAATAAAAATATCAAAGCAGAAATCAATGACATAAAAAAAATAGACAATTAAGAAAATCATCAAAATCATAAGTAGCTTTTAAAAATGAATGCAATTGATGAGTAGAAAAAAAAAGAAAGAATGAAAATCACCAAAAACAAGAAAGAAAAGAGGGGCATTATTGCAGATTCTATTGAAGTTAAAAGGATCATAATCAGATATTCTGAACAACTGTTTGCCAACACATTCAACAGCCTGGAAAAGCTGACAATTTATTTGAAAAAGACAACCTTCCAGAAGGTCAACAAGAAGAAATAGAAAATTTTATAGTCCTATGTATTAGCCAACTCAGGTTGCTATAACAGAACACCACAAACTGGGTGGCATGAACAATAGACATTTATTTTCTCATAGTTGCGGGTGCTAGAAGTCCATGGTCAAGGTGTCAGCTAACTTGGTTTCTGGTAAGATCTTTCTCTGTGTCTTACAGATGGTTGTCTTCCTGCTATGGCATCACATGGTCTTTTCTTGACACTTTGGTGTCTCTTTTTTTTTTATAAATTTTTTTTAATGTTTATTTATTTTTGAGACAGAGAGAGACAGAGCATGAACAAGGGAGGGTCAGAGAGAGAGGGAGACACAGAATCCGAAGCAGGCTCCAGGCTCTGAGCTGTCGGCACAGAGCCCGACGCGGGGCTCGAACTCATGGACCGCGAGATCGTGACCTAAGCCCAAGTCGGCCGCTTCACCGACCTAGCCACCCAGGCGCCCCCATTGGTGTCTCCTCATAGGGCACTAATACTATCAGATCAGGGACCCATCCTTTTGACCTCATTTAATCTTAAATACTTTTAAGAGTCTGCATCCCCAAACAGCCACAATGGGGGTTAAGACTTTAATGTACAAATTTTAGGGAACACAAACGTTTACTCTATAAAACTATATCTATTAAAATGTTAAATATAAAATTTTTAAAGTTTCTTATGCCCCCCCCCCAAAAAAAAAATAACACAAAGAAACAAACTAAAAGAATCTCTCCAGGCCCAGATCCCTTTAAGGGTGATGACTTTCAAACATTTAATTAGTAATTAACACCAATGTCACATAATATCTTTCATAAAATTGGAAGGAGGAAAGATATGCTAATTTGCTTTATGAGTTCAGCATAACGTTGACTCCACAACATTAAGAACTAGAATATATAGCATTATATAAAAATCTATATCCTGCCCAAACATACTTTGTTCCAAGAAGGCAAGGTTAGTTCAACATTCCAAAATTAACTTAAATTCACCACATTATTGGCATAAAGGAGAAAAATCAAGTGATTATCTCAGTAAATGCAGAAAAAAATATCTGAAAGAATTCATCAGTCATTCATTATAAAAACTTACAGAAAATTAGGAGTATTCTCAGTCTAATTAAGGAATATCTACAAAAAATTCACTTAATCGTGATACATTCGATGTGTTCATCTAAGATTGGAATGTCAGTAAGGAAGTCCATTCTACAGCTTGTATGCCATTTTTCTTAAAAGATGAGCCAGTGTAATAAAAAGTAGAAATAGCACAAAGAATTGAAAGGAAAATGGAAAGCTGTCATTATTCACAGAAAACAAAATTATTTCAAAGAAAATCGTAAAGGAATACCAATAAAACCCTAAAACTTAGAATTAATGATAGGGAGAATATAGCATTATTGCAGGATTCTGGGTCAATATATAAAAATGAATGACATTTCTATTAAATGTTAGTACTTTACAAATAGTAAAATAAAGTTTAAGATGCTGCTATCTACAAAAAAATGAGAATAAACCAAAATATTTAGAAATAGATTAGACAAAAGGATGTATAAGATTTGCACACTGAAAACTAATCAATACAATTTAAAGATAAATCAATCAAGATGACCAAATAAAGAGGACTCAGAGTTTTTAATGTGACAAATATCTCTCAACTGAAAGTATAACTTCAATGCAATATGCATCCAAGTCCCAGCAAGCTGTTTTTAATATAACTTATCAATTTGATTCTAAAATTAATATTAAAATTCAAAGCTGAAACAATTTGGAAAAGAAAGCAAAATATTGGCAAATTTTCTTATTTTATTTGAAGGGTTATGAAGCTATCGTAAAAATCAAGGCCACATAGGCTTGTGGAACAAAATAGAGACTCTGGAAAGAGAGCCACACGTATACAATCCACCAATTTTCAACCAACGTGCTAATATAACTCAAGGTGGAAAAGGATAATAGTTAAAAATTTGTGTTTTGCAGTTTTTGAATGTTTGAGAAAACACGTTAAAACTCAGAGATCTTATTATTGGAAATTTCAGGGAAAAGTTATAATTATTGTCAAATGGGAATACATTTTGAAGGAGAGCTTTCCTCAAGATTTTTCGCATATGAGCTGTCAAAATTAGATTTTTCAGGGCATTTTCAGGGCAAAAGTAAGATTTCAGGGCATTTCAGTTGCTCTTGAGAAGTAAAATATTCTTCCCTCACTCATGAACTTGTTTGACGCCTGGTGAATTACTGTTTGTAGCTTTCTCAATGTGAATGTTTTATGTCAAATAGCCTCACATTGATTATTTCTTTCCCCAATGTATTGATGCGATTCACTACTTTTGATTATCTTAAGAGCATATTCCTACAGCAGGATTGCTAACAATAAGTTAACTACACATAGAAGTCACAGTGAACCACGTCAATAAGTTCTCATAGATCCAGACCGAGTGGATTCCCAACTCATCCCCTAAGGTAGGTCGCTCAAATGACTGGAGCCACCCCAGTGCTATACCCAACACGAGGGAAAATGTGAACAAGTCAACGTCAAAGAGGGAAGAGAAATCGCAACCCACTGGGACTATGATATCTTTTGCAAATTTTACAAAATCAAATGAGCCAATGCCGCGTACCTTCCTTGGCCTTTTGAAGGCTTACTCAAGTGCAAGGTCCTGAGGCTGATGCCTCCTTAGCTTGCCCATGAATCAGCCTCTGATTTTGCCATAATCTGTTTCCATCGACATTGCCATCTATAGATGCACTAAAAAGATATAACATATCTATATTTTCATCCATATTTATGTTCCATAAATCCTCTCCTAGCCAGCACAATGCCCTACGCCTAAAATAGTTTCTTACTTATGGTAAGCACAAGATATGAGCTTTTAGAATTAGTTGAATTGGACTGAATTTAATTGACAGAGTGTAAAAAATTTAATTGGATCAGTTCTTATTCTTTTTATGCCTTATGGCAAAATGAGAAGAATGTAGGGTTTGGAATTGCTTACTAGCTTCTTCTTCTTCTTCTTTTTTTTTTTTTTTTTAGGGAAAATTATTTTTCCTCTCTTAGATTCTGTTTTCTAACCTGCAAAACGGGGGGAATAATACTCTGCCAGAAATTGCTAATTGTCTCCCAATATTTCTTCTTGCCTTCTTCTACAGTAAGACAAGTCCTGGTTTTAGCTGGGCACATGGCTGCCCATAATAAAAGCTACAATTCCCAGACTGCCTTGCAGTTAACTTCAGATGAATAAGATGTAAATGTCATGGAACTACTTCCCCGAAACTTTCTGAAAAGAGTGCTGAGGCCGGTCTTGTTTTTCTTCTTCATCTTGACACTCCAAATGCACATGCGATGCTAGAGCTCTACCCGCCATCTTGGAACATGAGGGAGAGGACCACATCTTCAGGGGAAGAACAAAATAGTCTGAAAGGCTAAGTCACTGAGGAGCTAGACATTCAGGGGTAGAGGCATACTGTCAATCCTGAGTTGCTCACCTCCACATAGTTTTGTTTCAAAGAAATACCACCCTAGCTTATTGAAATTGCTATTATTTTGAGCTTTGTTGCTTGCACTGAATTTAATACAAACAAGCGCTTTGCAGGATCTCTGAAGACTAAATATGCAAAGTGCCTAGTACAGTGCCCTGCAGACAGTTGATTTTAATATTAACAGCTGCTCAGTGTTTTCTTATCTGGATATTTTTGCCGGCCCAATGAGATGGCCCTCAAAAGTATTATTTAGATTCCTGATTCTAGCTAGTAAATATCCTCATTCCTTAATTATCTAAAAATAAGACTTCTTAATGATATCTATGCATTAAAGTCTCTAGTCTGATCTATTTTATGAACTGTTAGGAGGAGAACATTCCAGGATGGGATTACTATTTTGCTACTGTGTAGACTTTTCAGAATGTGCTGGTGTATAATTTTGCCCAGCATATAATTTTCATCCTATTTTCTATTTTTTCATCTTGCTGTTGTCAGCTATAACTTAGAAAACATCTTTAAATAGATATCTGGAGGAAAAAAAGAGCACTGCATTTTTTTTTTAATTTACATCTCAGGCATCTGTGTACAGTTTACAAAATGACCAAATTTTATCCTTATAATGGAGGTCTCTGAAGTTGGCTTGGAGAGGGCCAATGTCAGAATCTCCATGAAATAAAAGAAAACTATGGCATTATTCTTTTACCCCAAGATGTGAATTTAATTCATATTATCTTTTTTAATGGAGAAGATGACACACACGTTCAGTCCTAATTTCTCACATTCCCATTTTTCATGAAAGTTTTCTTCAGCTACCATGGAATGGATTCTTTCTTTCCTTTCTGATACCTTGTGTGGCTTCATTATCCTGCTGAGTTCTTTGGATCATGACTTATAGCTCTTTTCCACCACACACACACACACACACACACACACACACACACAATGCAAATAGAGTCTAAGGCAGAAGAATGATTTTCCAGGAGCAGGGGCATGCTACAGAATGGAGTTCCTGCCTTTTGGGAGTTAGCTCCTTCTTCAATTATGGCCCTGCCACTCCACTCCTATGGAGTCCCACGAAATGTACTTGTTAGAGAACACACAGCATCACATCAGCTCAGGAAGGGTCCCCCCAAATTAATCTCGCCTGGTACATTAGGAACACTTCGCTGACATTTGCTGTCCCTGTCAGCCCTAATAAAGAGATTTTTACCTGTATTTGCCTATTCAACACTTCAGTCCTTCAGCCAATTTTGGAAATTATTTCTGATTTATGGCTCTCTCACAGGCGGGTGTCACCCTGCCTGTCAATTATGCCTCAAAGCAAATGCTAAGTGAATGCTGGCTGGTAAAATTAATAAGGGAAACCTTTACTCAAAAACCTAGAAAGAAGCTTGTAAAGGGGATCATTCAACCAGGCAGTAACTTGGTGCCTGCCTGTGATATTTATAAGCGAGACAGAGGTATATGGAGAATTCAGTCACACACAGAAGGGAGAAATGTGGTTCCTCCTCGGTCTTGGAAGCTCAGCTACTCTGGAGAACATGAAGACCATTGTGATAGAAGTTCAGTGGTTCAGTCCCTCTGATGCTTCAGGGCCTGGGTCATGCCCATGCTCTGCAAAAGGAAACTGGTTTTTCTCCAATTGGTCGATACAAACTGTTCAACTTCAGTGCAAATCCAAGAAATGGAAAGACACCACATCATTCTGTTCTTTTAATTATTATTTTAAAGATTACTAATATGAATAATAGATGCCCTAGTTTATATGGTTTTCAGATATTTGACATTAGAAAACTTACTGCTATTAAGTACTTTCATCACTGAGTAAAAGGAGTCCACTTAAGCCCTAAGGTGACTTATTTCTGTCTACATTTACAACAACAGGGACCACTGGCCTCATCTCTCTGTATACTCCAGTCTCCCGGTCTCTCGGATCCTCAAAGTTTTTTAGTTCCTTTACACCCAGGGCTTTTGTGCATTGTACTGTTTCCACCATTAGTAATGGTTTCTGTCCATATTTCTTCCCCTGGAGAGCTCGAACTCCTCTTCAGGCCTAGGTCTGGTGGTATTCACTCAAAGACACTGTCTCCCCAGTCTATGTAAGTGTTCATTTTCATCTCCTACCCCATCCTTTCCTTTTGCTTCATGACTTGTATTAGTTAGTAATTATGCATCCATTTGTGAGACTGTTGGCTCTGTACTTGTTGCTCTCAGTAAACTTTAAGCAAGATGAAGGCAGACTCTGTGATTCTTGTTCAGTTTGTCCAAACCTCCAGAATATATCAGTCCTGGCTCATCAGAGACTCAGAAGATACTACTGAACTCATGGCTGATGAAAGAAGGACAACTTTTTAAATCTTGGGCTGGATCTGTACAATGCTTAGTCATTTGGAGTCTGAAAGTATATACTACCATATTCTTGTTTTGCTCTTCTGCATAAATAATATGTCTACAAAATACATTCTAATATTACTGCCTGAAATAATCCTTGCCATCTGAATATGCTATTGTCAGTAGGTTGATTATCACATATGCCTCTAGCACATTTTTTCCTGCTTTATAGTAAGGTTGTTAAATGACCTGTTAATGAAAACATAGTGTCCTCAAAGTTGGAGAACCACATCAGACTTACCCAAGGTTCCGCCCTGAGTGTGTTTCTATGGAGGTATTCAATATTTTCTAAAGCCCAGCATCACTTTTATTCTGCAGAGCTAAATTGTAGTGGTTTTAGTTGTTCATTTGACAAGCATCAATGAACCATGCACTAGGTGCTAAGCATTTAGCATGACCATGGAATACCAGAGATGAAGGGTATTCTATATACCCTTGGAGAGCTCACAGTACACATGACTGCCATTAGGACACATCCCAGTATGTCACTGATTGCATTTATATTTATGTCTAAGGTATAGATATCACTGTGGAAACAGATCCCGGTACATCATAGGAATACAAAGTAAGCTCCAATCTCACAGTCCCACTGTCTCCTAAACTTGGAGATGACCCTATGGTGACAAACTTCCATGGCCAGGAATGCTTATCATCTGAGAAGCGTTGCATACATATCTATTGAATGATGGAATGAGTGATTTGAGCACATCCCTGAATTACCAAACTCTACTCCAAACAACCTGAAGAATTTTAGAGGTTCATGGCTTTAGTGCTTTCTCTAAAAGAAAGAAAACATCATGTTGATGCTTATTTCCAGAATTATACTGAATTCACTTTGGTTGACTCCTACAGAATGTTTTTTAGCATTGTACAGTTGTTCAGTGCCAGCTTTCTAACACATCTCTTTAGTATTTTCATGGGAAGGCTCTGTCAAGTTTCCTCCCTTTAGAGAGGCAGATGAATGCAATGGAAGATGGTATTGTATTTGAAGCTGTGCTTCAAATCTGCTGCTGCCTAACTAGATCAAGCACCTTGCCTGCTCCGTTCTTAATTTTCCCATCTTTAAAATCAGGGGTGACTATGAAAATCCAATGAGTCTTTAAAACGTATAATGTGCTGTGGCAATATAAAGTATAAAGGTCATTGTTGCTATTCATAAAGCCTAGTGATTTCAGGTATTATATTCCTCACTCTAAGCAAAGTACACAGTGCTCTCCCTGACTTTAATCCTTCCTCTCTTTCTCTCATACCTGAGAGCACTTTCAATGGATTGTTTTCATCATGCCCTAGGAGTCAAGGAAGACTTCTCTTCTTTAGAACTAAAAAGAGCAGTTTTACTAGATGGGTTAAACCAGAAAGGAGAAAGGGGGGGAATAATACTTTATTATTTCATTCAACAGATTCTTATTTTAGTCATTGATCACCCAGTATGTTCAAAGGGTTGTTGTAGATACTGAGGATACCAAGGAAAGTAAAATGGAATCTGTCTTCGTACCCATGAAGGTTATTAGTAGGTGCTACAGAATGCAAATTCTGAATTAATTTATTTCCTCGCACACCTTGATTTCCTCCTGGTCCACCTAATCCCATTGATAGGTTAAAGATGCATCCCTTACAACTGAGAAAAGTAGCACTGTTGGCCAGGCCAGGATGAAACTACGACAATGACAGTCATGTCAACTAATGAGATGAGTTTTTAAAGGTAACCCAAAGGTCATTTTATTCCAACTCCTCATAGTAGAATTGAGGCCTTTGTACCCTAATGGTGTTTCATCCACATGTACAGTTAGGGAGTTTCTATTTATTGGTGACTACTAGTATTCAGCACTTTGGCACTTCTTATAATGTCTTAAGGAATCTTAAAGAATATAAAATGTTATATTTATTTTTCCCACAAACTCAAATTATTATAATCTCTCAGGGTTGATAAGTAGAATTGTAATATATATGAATATCTATGGAAGGATTCCCAAACATGTGGTTTTCATTGGTTGTAATCAAAAGAATTTTCCTATTTTTTATACAGTGGATTGTTACACAGCCATAAAAAAAGAATGAAACCTTTCCATTTGCAATGACATGGATGGAGCTAGAAAGTATTATACTAAGCGAAATGTCAGTCCGAGAAAGACACATGCCATACGATTACACTCATATGTGGAATTTAAGAAACAAAGCAAAACAAACGAAAATGGGCTGGGGAAGAGAGAAAAACCAAGAAACAGACTCTTAACTCTAAAGAACAAATTGATGGTTACCAGAGGGGAGGCCGGCAGGGGGATGGTGAAGTAGGTGATGGGGATTAAGAAGGGCACTTGTTGTGATGAGCACTGGGTGTTGTATGTAAGTGAGGAATCACTAAATTCTATATCTGAAACTAATATTACACCAAATGCTAACTAACTAGAATTTAAATAAAAACTTGGAAAGAAAAAAAGTCAGATTTATGATCCAGTGTGTGAGTGCTATTATATGACCACACCCCCCCCATACACACACACCGGAAGACCAAGAACTCCTTTGTTGTCTTTTGCTTTAGAAAACCTCATGAGATATGCCGGTGGACAATTCTGCCACCAAATCCACAGTCCACCATTTTGTATCCCATGACTCTGAGAGATCATCCAATTGGCACTGCTGTGGGAGGGACACAGTACTGCTTAAGTGCACAAGTTTTGGAGTCATATAACTGGGTTCAAAGTCTTATTCTACTGCTTTCTATCTCTGTGATCATTCAAGTTACTCAACATCACTAAGGTCTAACGTCTTCATCGGATGAAGGAAACCATCATGATGCTCTTCTTATAAAAGTTAACCGAGCTGTGTAACTGCGAGTCAAGGTTCTTGATTTCAAATAACAGAAATTTACCTTTGTTAACTCAAGCAGAAAGGAATTTACTGAAAGAATATTGGTTGCTCACAGATTTCAGGGGAATGCCAATGTACTCGAGCTCAGAAAGGAATAAAAGGAGCCAAGTCATAGTTCAGTTATCGTCATGGGAGAGCTCCCTGAGGATACGACTTCTAAATTTTTTTAATTAAAAAATGTTTTCAAAGTGTATTTATTTTTGAGAGACAGAGACAGAGTGTGAGTGGGGGAGGGGCAGGGAGAGAGGGAGACACAGAATCCAGAGCAGGCTCCAGGCTCTGAGCTGTCAGCAGAGAGCCCGATGCGGGGCTCGAACCCACAAGTCACGAAATCACGACCTGGGCTGAAGTCGGACGCTTAACCGACTGAGCCACCCAGATGCCCCAGAGGGTAGCACTTCTAGGGCCCATCTTTAGCAAAACCCACCAGCTGTTCCCATGGACTGTGAATGCGCTTCCCTTGAATATCCCTAAGGGATTCGGCTTGCCCGTGTCTTAAGATTTCTGGCAATTCCAGACAAAAGTTTCTTTCGGGAGAAGTCATATGGCCCATGCCAGATGACAGCGACCAACAGCCGTCTTCCACGAGTCACACCCCTCAACAGTGTTGGTATTCTCGCCCTTCTATTTGAAAGATAAGGAGACTAAGACATAGAGAGGTGTAGTGACTTAGCTATCAAATGACAGAGCTATCAAAGATTCAAAGGCATGACTAAGACCTCCAATACCTTATTTTTTTTCAAAGCACTGTGCCCCGAAAGTTGGGCTGTATTTCCAAATTTCATGTTCCACCTGCCTTAGTGCTTACGACTGGGCGGACTAAGTATACTCATTCAACGTAAGCAAAATAAGATTAGAACCATTCCCCTCCCTCCAAGAGTCACCCTCTCACACCAAGCTGATGTAGACTTTTACAGTTTGCCTGCGGCAGGTGCAATTTTGAAGGGACAGGGTTTGGGGTAGGGATGTATCGATATAAATAAAGGGACATGGAAGCTATCTCATTCGTATAAGTAACAACAGGAAGTTGGTATGCACAAGAACAGAAGTGACGGGTTTAAAACAAAAGAGGCCCTTTTGTACTTAACATCCATTTCTGAACCCCTGTATCACAACCTTCTCGTACGAGGTCGGTAAGGTTCTGGAGACAGGTTTCGAGCGTTGCAACGGGTTTCTTTGCCTAAAACATGAATGCTAATCTCTTCCCTCTCTTGCAAAGGGTACCAAGCCCCTGTTGGGTCCACAGATCTGAGTCTGGAATGCATCTCTGTTATGCCTGTACCTTCTAATTCCAGAGCGATTATGATGGAGTGTAAAAATTGTGTGATTAATAAGCAAAAGTTTTTGAATGTCAGTGAGGAATAGAATGCCTTATTTTTGTATATCTCTGGAATCCCAGATTTTATTTTACTTGAGGAAGCCTTATCTTTCTACAAAATCCAAAGCTCTGGGAACACATATCCAAGAACAACTTCCCAGCTTCCTGGCACTGTGAGGCTTTCGAGATCTCCACAGTTAGATGGATGTCAGATTCTGAGGAAAAAGGAAAAGGGAGGGCTAAAGTCCCCAAATTATATAAAGTTTTAGATTAAACATCTCCTTCAACTGACATATTTTTTTAAATTTTATTTTATTTTTTTTAAATTTTTTTTAACGTTTATTTATTTTTGAGACAGAGAGAGACAGAGCACGAACAGGGGAGGGGCAGAGAGAGAGGGAGACACAGAATCGGAAGCAGGCTCCAGGCTCTGAGCCATCAGCCCAGAGCCCGACAAGGGGCTCAAACTCACGGACCGTGAGATCATGACCCGAGCCGAAGTCGGACGCTTAACCGACCGAGCCACCCAGGTGCCCCTCAACTGACATATTAAATACTATCACCAAAACCTTAAAATATCTTGCCTTGTTGTTGAGTTTTGATACGTGTTAGTTCCTTTAAACAGATCATTTCTATGTTCACCACAAAAGCTCTGGAAAGAGTATTATTTTCACTATTCGCTCGAGGGGAAACTGGAAATCAGAAACACTCAGTAGTCACCCCACTTCTAAAACTTATGTGTCTGGGCCTGGATTTGAACCTTTTTCTCTAATGCCAAAGCCCACGTTCCCGTGTCCTGTGGACACATGCACGTATACAAACCTGAAGCTAGAATAGGGCCATTTCAAATTTATTTTTTTTTCAACGTTTTTTATTTATTTTTGGGACAGAAAGAGACAGCGCATGAACGGGGGAGGGGCAGAGAGAGAGGGAGACACAGAATCGGAAACAGGCTCCAGGCTCCGAGCCATCAGCCCAGAGCCTGACGCGGGGCTCGAACTCACGGACCGCGAGATCGTGACCTGGCTGAAGTCGGACGCTCAACCGACTGCGCCACCCAGGCGCCCGGGCCATTTCAAATTTAAAAGACATACTCTCTCTTGGGGCACCAGGGTGGCTCAGCAGGTTAAGCATCCGACTGTTGGTTTCGGCTCAGGTCATGATCTCACAGTTTCGTGACTCTGAGCCCCACGTTGGACTCTGTGCTGACAGGGTGGAGTCTGCTTGGGATTCTCTCTCTCCCTCTCTCTCAGTCCCTCCTCCGCTTGAGCTGCCTTAGTTTCTCTCAAAATAAATAAATAAACTTAAAAAAATATACTCTCTCTCGACAAATTATTAGTAGGGGAGAATCAAAGGGAATGGGGAAAGGAAAAGGGAACAGATCAGCTGTTACTGGCAAATTCGTAAGAGGTTAGGGGAAGAAGAGGTATCTGGGGGGAAACAATATTCCAGTGAATTACATGTGTGAAGTGTATCACTCAGGGACACTGTTGTCTCAACATGAACATTTTAAACCAGTTCTACATGCCCCATGTTGCTTGTCAGCAGAGATATGAAAGGGATAAATATAACCCTTGGGGTTTCACAGCTCTGCACTTTGAAGAAATCAGCAATCTTTCTCCAGTTATCAAAACCCAGCATTTCTTGTCGTGATGGCTGTAGCATCCTTTGGAATTACTCAAGTGGAGGCAGCACATGCTGGAATAAATTGGGGGCTTTTAAGAAATGAAAGCCTGATTTCACGTGGATCAAAAGCTGCCAACACAGAATTTCCCTTTCTCTTCCCCCTTATCCGTCGGGCTACCTTCACCAACATTCGCCTCCAGCCACGTAGCTTATTCTGCCCTTAGGTTGGCGGCCTGCTGCCAACAGACTTGTTCTCTATGGGAAAGGATGATTTCTAAATACTCTTGTTGTGACTTCCTCCCAATCCGACTAGATGTGACATCCGGGCTAGACAGGATGCTGTTCCCGCCGATCAGAACTTTCAGTGTGGGACGTTTTGCTTGGCTGTCCGACTCCCTGAAGGGAAAACCAGTTGGTCTTCCATTTACAGGTTCTGTCCCCCACTCACAGACCAGTCACACCCCTGGTTCCCGGGAGTTGATGGAGCCCCAGGCCGGTGGCTGGTGTTCTGTTGGCATTGATGTGAGTAGCTCCCTGACCTTTTGTCCTTGCTCCAAACACAGGAAAGAAAGATGAGGCGTAAGCGGAACCAACAGTACTGAGAAGCAACGAAGATTCTTAGATACCTAGTCTTCAAGATTTATTCCTACCTTAGAGGTGTCATAGTCGCTTGCTCAACTGTACTTGGAAACTTTTATCCTTAATACTTGAGCACCTCCGTCCTTCTTATCTATTTGGGTCACAGGTGAAAATGTGACTTTCCTTAAAGACTTTCCTTAAAGTCACAAAGACTTTCCTGAATCAGCCAATTCGAAGTAGCCTTTGACTCTCTGGATCCACTCACCAGCATCGCCCTGTTTTATGTTCTTCAGGGCACATACCACGGTTGAAACTCTCACGGTTTTGTTTGCTTCTTGTCTATCGCACTACAAGGCGAGTTTCCTGAGGAAAGGAACTGTATCTTTTTTTTTTTTCAGTGCTGAAATATAGTCAAATTGTTAAATAAATAATCAATGCCAGGTTCTTCGAAACAGTTCTGTAATCTTTCTTATTTTTATTTCTACTTTCTTTCACACATACGCAAAAAGATGATTATTATATAATTACAGGATACAGGGTTCCATGATTAGGGTCACAATTTTCATGACGGCTGGTGTCGTGTTATTTTAAAAGCCCGTGATAGTAAATGATAACGTAAGGTAACCCCTCGGCATCCATTTTCCAACAAAAGTTATGGGCCAGTTCCCTTTATTGTATGGAATTAGATCACTTTTTTTTTTCTGTTTATCAACATAGAGATTTTATTATTCTTGACTTCCCTCTAAGAGGTAAACTCTGACATAAGAGCGATTGTGTTCACTTTTGTTCCCCACTGTATCCATACCTAGCTTGGTTCCTGGAGCAAGGAATCTCTCAACATACGTCAACATGTAAAAACGAAGGATAAGGTAAGAACGCTAACGTTTTGCCTGTGTCCCATTTTCAGCTGGGTTTCCTTTTTTTTCTTTAACTTTTTTTTTCTTTAATGTTTACTTTTGAGAGAGAGGGAGAATGGGGGAGGGGCAGACACAGAATTTGAAGCAGGCTCCAGGCTCTGAGCCGTTGGCACAGAGCCCTAAGCGATGCTCGAACCCACCAACCGTGAGGTCATGATCTGAGCTGAAGTCCCACGCTTAACCAGCTGAGCCACCCAGGCACCCCTGGGTTTTCTTTTTTTTTTTCCACTTTACTTATTTACTTTGAGAAAGGGAGAGCACAAATGGGGGAGGGGCAGAGGGAAAGGAGACAGAGAGAATCCCAAGCAAATTCCACGCTGTCAGCACAGAGCCCAACGCAGGGCTCCATCTCAGGAGCCGTGAGATCGTGACCTGAGCGGAAATCAAGAGCTGGAAGCTTAGCCGACTGAGCCACCTAGGGGCCCTGGGGTTTCCATTTTTGACCAGAGCCCCGGCCTCACTCTTCTGGAGCCTCATTCCTTCCAAAACAGGCACTAGATTTCTAGCCTTAACTTCAAAGAAGTCCCGTTGCCTTGGTGGTTCCCCAGGATCTGCCACCCAAGCCCCATGTTTTTCTCCTTGTCTTCAGGAGCTGAGCTCCAGACCCTGGAGATGACCAGCTTCACTCATCTTCTTGGGCATCCACATGTGGACTGTTGTTGGGTTTCGCTACAGCAGACAGTCGGCATGCCTATCAGGACGAGCCTACCGCTCACTGCCATGCTCTGTTCCATCAGTTCCGTCTTGGAAAAAATGGATCCTCACTGCAGCAGGTGTGAGCAGTGATTCTTCTAAGAAAAGGCGATCTGAGGCCCCTAGCTTTTCCCAGTCATAATGCTGTTTCTTCGCTTGACGTGGGGAGAAGAACTTCTCATTGAAAAGAGTCAGCTACAAATTAAGAGACATACTTTCCTGACATTTAGAAATATGCAGCATGTACGAATTGAAGTAGGCAAATAAAACAGTCTAAAATTCATAGGTGATATTATCTAAACATTTCTTAATGAGATCCCCCCCATCTGTAAACTTTTTAAAAACATTACCCACAATATGTATTTGTCTGTATATTATGTACGTAGATATTAATGTGTATCTACATGGATATGAAACCTTACCTAAATGTATACATTTTTTTTTAACATTTATTTATTTTTGAGACAGAGAGAGACAGAGCATGAGCAGGGGAGGGTCAGAGAGAGGAGACACAGAATGCGAAACAGGTTCCAGGCTCTGAGCTGTCAGCCCAGAGCCCGATGCGGGACTCGAACTCACGGACCGCGAGATCATGACCTGAACCGAAGTCGGACGCCCAACCGACTGAGCCACCCAGGCGCCCCTAAATGTATACATTTTTAAAGGAAGAGCTGAAAATCGAAAAAATAATTTTAGTCCAACAGAAGATCATCTTACATGCTCCTCGTGAAGGCTCAGAGATGCACCAGCCATCCCCCCTTTCTTCTGAGGGACGATCACTCAGGAAAGTTCAAGATGCATTTCTTCTCCTGCTCCTTGAAGTCACTATTCACATTTGTGTCACACTGCAGTTTCAGACGCGGTCACCTCTGCAACCCATCAATGGGCAAGGTTATCAGGCATGCAGAGAACCTGACAACTTGTGTGAACACGTATGTTTAGCAGGGTAAAAGAAGGTTAAATTTTGTGGTTGTTTCCATGTGACACTCAGAGGAACCCACACAAAATCTGGCTGAGAAGAGAGAGAGTTTTCCTGATCTGTAAGATAGTTATCAGAAGGACTGCGGGAAATCAAGGGAGCGATCTGGACTGTGTGTGTATGTGTATATCCGTATGTATATACACATAAATATATATAAAACACGGCTGCCTGGTCATGAGTAAGCAAGCCATGTTTCACTGGCAGCACGTGTTTAATAAAACCTTTGTGCTCGTGCCAAAATCCAGCCTGCCGGTGATGTTCATGGATTGTGTCATCCAACATTATTAGCAAAATGTGTAGTTAACCTAGTGCAAGAATTTTATCACTGCCGTGTATTTGGTACTTGTATATCAGAAAGTTTTTTATGTTCAACCCCTACAAGCTTTTTGAACAGAGAACCTGGATTTTTAAGAGTATGTTTATAGTTAACTAGAATTATTCTGCCTCCGTAGATTCAGGGTGGGGAAACAGCCCATGGGCTTCGTTTTTAGTTCGTTGGGGCAATCGATTGGTATTTCTTTCTTCCTTTTTTTTTTTTCCTTCCCAGAAAGGAAAAATGAAACAAAGATCTGTAGGCTTCCCAATCTATCATTCCAGTTCAGAAACGTGCCATTTTTCTCCTTGACCAAAATGCCTCCCAGCTGCCCATTTCTGTCCTAAGCCCAAACAAATCCCAAATAGTTTTGTTCAGTGATAGGACGACATCCCCAGTCTGACAGTCTGGGTTTGGTGTTCTGCTAAATGCTCAGGATGGCATGAAATAGCCAGTGAGAAATGAAAATTCCCCCGCGACAACACAAGGGAATATTCTAGAATCTGGGGTCCCAGCTGCAAAGGAATAAGATACTAGATCCACAGGACGTGTGCTTTGTCAGGCTGCATGTCTTTGCAATTGCCCTCTGTGGTACAATCACTAAGGCAAGATTTCATTTCCCCCTAAACACTGAGAATATAATAATGGCTTTCAAAAGCTCACAACATGAGTCTATGATGTTGAAAGACCAGTAAATTACTATTGATAATTCAAGAGAGATGGGATGTAGCAAGTACAACTTTAAAGGATTTTGAGTTTGAACATGGCTCCGAGGAGGCTACAATTTTGACCGTGGCTTTCCTTTCTCTACCGCACCACCACCGTCCTACATGGTTGCGAGACTGAACGAGTAATATTTGTGGCCATTGGTCAATCGTAACATTTTTATCCTCCTAGGCATTCAAGGATGAGGTTAAGTAAATGTGTTAGCCTTCCTTCCTCAAAGATGTACACTTCAAATCATTCAGAAGAGCGAAAGTCTACATGAGCAAGGTAGGCAACATTTGAACTCGATTTTGTCTAAGAAACAAACAAACAAACAAACAAAAAGATCACATCATCAAGTAAGCTCGGAACCTAGCCACAGCAACCAATTATAAACTTACCTGAAAATATATCCTTCCTTTCAAAATCACCTAATCATGTAGAAACACTGAACATCAGAGTTGCTGAAATAAATATTTTCATCTATGTATTCATAGTCCACTGTTTGTTATTTGATTTCATAAGTTATTTAAAAGAAAATGTTTTTTAAAAATTTTTTAAACTTTATTCATTTTTGAGAGACAGAGAGAGACAGAGCATGAGCAGGAGAGGGGCAGAGAGAGAGGGAGACACGGAATCCGAAGCAGGCTCCAGGCTCCGAGCTGTCAGCACAGAGCCTGACGCGGGGCTCGAACTCACGAATGGTGAAATCATGACCTGAGCCGAATCAGATGCTCAACCGACTGAGCCATCCAGGCGCCCCTAAAAGAAAATGTTTTTAAAATAGTATCATCCATTTTATCTGTATCTTATAATATATTTTTAAAAATTTTTTTTAATGTTTTATTTATTTTTAAGAGAGAGAGAGAGAGAGAGAGCATGAGCAGGAGTGGGGCAGTGAGAGAGGAAAACACAGAATCCAAAGCAGGCTCCAGGCTCTGACCTGTCAGCCCAGAGCTCAAAGCGGGAGCTGAGAGATCATGACCTTGGCCAAAGTTGGATGCTGAAATGACTGAGCCATCCAGGTGCCCCCATTCTATCTGTATTTTAGATCATTCCTTAAGAGAGACACCTAGAAGTGTAATTACTTGGCCAAGGGGAATGGGGAGTTTTAAGTCTCTTGATTAATAATGCTAAATTGCTTTCGACAAAAACAAAGTAATTTCAGAAGTAAGAATAATTATTTAATATAAGAGGCTGAATACAAAATATTCAAACTATTTGAATAAATGACCTTACTCTCTAGAGCTTTGGCTAATAAATAAAGGAGCAAAAGGAGGTTTAGGATGAAAGAAGGAAGGAAACTGGAAATGTTTGGGTTTCTGAAGCATTTACATTAATCAACTCACCTTGCAATGAATGGCTGTGTTCATAAGGCACAATGTATCTGCTTAGCAATTAAAATAGCCAATCATGTAGCATAGTCAAATTATTTGTCTTCGTGTCACTCGATCACGCACTTTTAGTGAAAACATTTGGGGCAAATTCTCAGCTCTCAATCAGTATTTTTGACCTTTTAATGATGAAGAATATGAGAATTTAAGGCTATTGATTCCCCTAGAAAATGCACATACACACAAAGCTTTGCATCTATTATCAGGTACCCACATATCCCCAAGATGTGCTTTGCGCAGTGCCTTTAGGTAGTAGTGGCTTTTGATTAAGAAACCATAAAAATATTATCAGCCCATCCTCAAAACCCTTCAGTAGGAAACTGATGGTGACCGCATTTAAACGTTGCATCTGAGTATCTTTCCATTCACAAAATCAGCAAATGCTACTACTTGGAAAAAATGGTAGCAACATTTGGTTGAGTGGGTCTACACATCCTGGGGACACAGATTTCTGAGACCTTGATGAACACAGTGGAACTTTCTCTTGGGGAGAAATGCTGAAACACACGATGAGCCACAACCTTAAAATAGAATTGCTGAATTCCAGTGATGAGTTCAAGGACCTTCTAAATTTTCTCCTCAGAGTCCAAAGAGTCCAGGCTCGAGGCCTTGAGTTTCATTCCCAACACCACTTCAGTTGTACAGGTGAGGAAAGGAAAGTATGGAGCGGTTAAAAGATTTATTCTTACTTGTAAAAGGAGTCGCTAGCAATGTTAGAATTACAATCTATATTTTTGATGCCCCCAGCTGGTGCCATTTTAGACCAATTTTACGTATCAGAAAATTGAAATTCAAAGGGGGAAAATTACTTACTTTAATCGTATACTGTATGATAAACCGAAAGCAAGGGAGTGATTATACCTCTAGCCTCTGGAGCTTATAGATGGCGTCCTCTCTTCGCCAAGATGATAAATTTGTGTTTGGAATATACATTTGGGAATAGATCAGTTAACCGCAGGTGATCAAGTTCTTTAACTTGATCCAATAATGCATTTTTACAGAAATACATTGTGATGAACCATACGAACTCCACACTTAAGAGCTAAACAGGTGTATTTGCATACGTAGACAATTCCCTGTACAGGTGTGGATGTTAGCTTCTCAGCACGTTACCCAATTTGCATTGGCAAATATGAACAGACTTGTCATTGATAGCTTTGCCTTCTGTACTTGAAAATTTGACCCTTCCAGTTCCGAAATATACAATAATCACCTTGTCTAATTTTTGAGTGTGTAATGTCTACAACCAGCGAATTCTTTAAGTAAATTGAACGCCTATTTTGGTTATCCCCTAGGACCACTAATTTGGAAAAGAAAAAAAAAAAGCACATAAAATGGAGACGTAAAAATATCCCAATTTGGTGGCGTCTTTTACATATCCTGGTTTCCAATTTGGTGACACTACAAGGAGATGCCACAACTCGTCTGGAAGTTCACCTTCTTGAAGCCAATATATCAATAAATATGTAGACACACAGATCCACAGACCATCCCCTGCCAGCTGTTAACTCATACCATTGCTCTCAAAATCGTCAGAGGCAATTTAATGAAATGGTAGTTGGCCATTGGGCAATTCTTTTCCAGGCCTTTAGAAAAATACAGAAAAGGCTGAATCCCAGCCTACTGAATCAGTACACAGAGGGATAAATTAAAACTTGGAACTCTGTTAGGGGCCTCCAGGGTTGGGACTTCAGGAAAGTCAGGGCAGGGAGCAGAGAGGTCATCCGTAACTGAGCTAGGTTCCTTTTTCTTTCCTGCTAGATATGTTTAAGGGGCCTATTTTCTTAAATACCCACTTCCTGTCACTCATGCTATGGAAACTGTGACACTTCCTCCACTCAAGATGACTTTTGCATCCATTTCAGAACTTGAAATAGAATGGAAAAGTACTTCTCAGGACTCTATCAGTCGTCCTGCTGCTGGAGAAAAAAAAAAATGAAGAAAAGGCTTAAGAACAAGGAATGACTCTTTAGTTCAGTTTAAAATCAGCTCATGTTGCTATGAATGAACTAAACTGGCCACGAGTATGTTTCAGCGATCATATGCTTCTTTCTACAGAGCTCATCCAAGCCTACCTCGAATTGACCCTAATTACGTGGGCAGACAGAACAACGGACTACTGATGAGGAGGAATACGACTTTGACGATCATGTCTTGCTTGACCAGACTGTGTGATCTTCGGTGAAACTTTTGTTGTACATAGAAAGGAGAGAAAGAAGGTACTCTTGGGGCGCCTGGGTGGCGCAGTCGGTTAAGCGTCCGACTTCAGCCAGGTCACGATCTCGCCGTCCGTGAGTTCGAGCCCCGCGTCAGGCTCTGGGCTGATGGCTCGGAGCCTGGAGCCTGTTTCCGATTCTGTGTCTCCCTCTCTCTCTGCCCCTCCCCCGATCATGCTCTGTCTCTCTCTGTCCCCAAAATAAATAAAAAACGTTGAAAAAAAAATTAAAAAAAAAAAAAAAAAGATACTCTTTCCTTTTGCACGTAGAGGTACATGTCACCATACATCAGACGTCTAGCTCTCTAGGCTTAGACCAATAATGGAAAGAGAAAAGTCAGGTAAGCGAAACAGCCAAGGTTTGAATCCTAGCAATGTGATGATCCTGAGTAAATAGTTTTTCCTCGATGAGCATAAGTTAACTCGTTTGCAAAATGGAGCCAGTGGGGCCCCCACACGCTAGATATTCAGTCAATGATACCCATTATCCTTGAAGATTAGGAGGCCTTTTTTTTTTTTTCTATTTTCATATAAACTCGGGATATATTACAGCCTGGAGTTTGGCAGAACTGAGATAACAGACTTAAGTCCCAAATACAAGAGAGAACCAAAGTGCTTCCAAAAGATTTGAGAGTTGCCATTACTATGTATCCCCATCCGCATCCCCTTAATACTGTAAATGAGGTCATTGCGCAGCTCCCAAGAATTCTCCATGAAGATGTTTGGAAAAAGCACTCCTGGGAGGTCCCTCGCCACTTGCTTGTGAGACGTTCTGCAATGGACATGAAAGTTCCTTTTTGGCGCAGGGACAGTCACAGGTTTTATAACATGGGTGACAATTAGTTTGACACAGTGCGAAGGAGATGGTGTCTAATTTCTCTGTGACAAAAGTCAAGTATTTCATTTCCTTAATCTCCGAAGAAAAAGTCACTCATTTATTTTTTGACTTAAAAAAAAAAAACACCTAAAATGTAAGTTTTAGAGAGAATATTTTCCAGCAGGTAGCAGAAAACAGCATAGGCTGGTTTCAGCCAGCCTTCAAGCACCATGATTTATTTGAGCTGAGCAATTTTCCATATAATCATGCTTAATATACATTTTTTGGTTGTTGAGGTACTATTGCTGGATGAACATGTATACATTTCCAAACTCAAGTAGAAAAAACTATAAAATATGATTCAAGCCATATGTTTTCTTTCTTTCCTTTAAAAAATTACGTCCATAAAATAAATTGGGGCATAGATTCATAGAGGCCTGTATACAGTTTATTCAAAAATATTTTTAAAGAGCCAGGTGACGCCTGAAACCAGGCTTTTGTAACACTCCCAAGAGATCCAGGTGACCTTAGTATTCTGCTCCACCAGCCGAGAGGCTGGAAACCTTGGGCAATCCAGCTGGTTCCAGTATGATTTCAGAGCTGGCAGACCCAATTCTCAAACCCCCTCCTGTACAAACGCATTTAAGCCATCGTTATCGTTATCATCATCTCCGTCGTCAACTTCACGGTCAACGTCATCATCCTTACCGTCTACTGCGTGCCAGGATCTTCCAGGTCTCGCCACGTCTTACACCAATTAGGTCTCCAAGCCACACTGTGAATTAAACATCCCCAGAACAGCGAAGAAGAAACTTGACATCTAGAGGAAGCCTTTTGTATTGGACGGTCTTGAATAAGACGGAGACATCGTTGCTCTTTTCACGCAAATTCACTTTGTTGGAGGTTTCCACTCGTTTTTTAAACAGGCACAGCAAGTGCCTTCCACACACATACCAGTCACAGCGTGGCCAGGTAGTCAGAGGTCTTCCTGTATAATCCACTGATCTGGGTTAAAATCCCAGCTCTGAGGGGCGCCTGCGTGGCTCAGTTGGTTCAGCATGCGACTTCAGCTCAGGTCATGGTCTCACGGTTTGTGGGTTCAAGCCCCCCGTGTTGGGCTCTGTGCTGACAACTCGGAGCTTGGAGCATGCTTCAGATTCTGTGTCTTCTTCTCTCTGCCCTTCCCTGCTCACACTCTGTCTGTCTGTCTCTCTCCCTCTCAAAAAGAAACATTAAAAAAAAAAAGAAAAAAAATCCCCAAAGCTGATACTTACCTACTGACTGATTGACTTTGGGCATGTGGCTGTTAACTTCTTTGGGTTTCATATTTCCCATTTAAAGATGAGAAAACTTAGACCTTCTTAATACTAAACATAACAGTGCCTCAAACGGGATAGGTCTCAATAAAGCAGTTTGGTTGTTATTTGACTTTCTTGTGAGTGAAGATCCACAGTTCTCTCTGAGAAGAAAGAGAGACGGTCATGGACAAGAACTTTTACAAACACAACTACTTTTTATTCACTTGCTTCAAAACAATAGACAGGCCTCCGAACGGCAACTCTGAAGGAGCTGAGGGAAAAATTATCAGTCTGGTGCCATTAGGATGTCTCCATTCAAAAGAAGCCAGAAGGCCCTGCTCTAACATGTCCCCTGGGTTAGAGGGTAATTCTGCTTCTCAGTAACCCACTCATTCCCCAGAGCCCATTTACAAAACCCGAGGCCCAACCGGGCTGCTGCCCCAGGAATCTTCCCATTTCTGGAAAATGGGGATGGACATCATCAAAATTCATCTCCCCAGAGGGAAGAAGTCCAGTTGTAGGTCTTTTGCCTTTTAAAGTGAAAAAAACAAAACAAAACAAAACATATTTGTACTATTGGCGAATATGTTTTTGCCAGTTTGCACTTGGGAAGGCATACATACATAAATAGGGAGTTTCCTTTTCCCTGAATAATTAGGAGAAAAACATGTAGCTTTCGGTCAGGGCACATCTGCTTCAGTTTTCCAGTTGTGTATTTAAAGGGAAAGTTGTAGGAAGGAAGCCATTCTTTTTGTGCACCCGCTCTATGCCAGAATCCTTTTTCGCTGTGATACATAGAAACATTTCACAGGATCCTCTATAAAAGCTGTTATTATTTCTATATGGTAACAACAACAATTTTAGTTGGCATTCATAATCATTTTATTTGCAAATAAATGTGTTTGTGTGTATTTTTAATTCAGACTTGCAGTCACAAGGCATTTGATATGGCTCGTCCCTGACTTCCAAGATGGGGAAACTCGAAAATGTTAAACGCCTTGCCTTATCGGACGGTACCTGCCCAGGAACACAGAAGGCTAAGTGTTACAGCCGGGACTTTTGGGGTCCAAGATCCATTCTCCTCCCCACTGTGTACCACTTCCTTATCAGTGAACGTCTAAGCTGCTCAGATTTCTGTTTCTTTAATCCAGAAAGCACGCTGGCAGAGCTAAGGAAATTCTGTTTGATCTGTTGTAAGCATTACTTGCACATTAATACCAGGCCTCGCAAGCAGGATTTATTTTGATCGCTGGACTCACCAGGACATTTGAGGAATGGAATGTTGGGTTGAGCGTCGGTTAAGGAGACCAGAATAGAACCTGGTGCTTCAGAGCTGGATGGGGCTTTGAGGATTGACAGGTCCAGGGCATTTAACCTTGGGTGATTTCTAATGGCCACATGACTCCTTTGCAGGTAAGCAGGCTTAACACAAGCGGGGGGGGGGGGGGGTTGAAATGTGTGTCGTTGGGCTTGCCTGCCTGCCTGCCTTTCTGCCATGGACCATAAGAAGAGTTTCTGCCCCTTCCACCCGGGCCCCAGAAGAATTATATACGGAGCAGAACAGAGCCCGAGCCATAACAAGGCAGGAAGCATAGCCCAACTGGATCCGCTGCCTGAAGCAGAACAGCCCAGCTGACCCCAAACCGACCCTCAGCGGAACTGCAGACACAAAAGAAATAAATGCTTTATTGCATCCTCCACGATTTTGTGGCCATTGTTCTGCAGCGGAGGAAGACCGGCAGAGCCCCTGAATCTATTTTTTGATGGCAAAGTAGTAAAGCCATAAAATGGGGAGCCATAGCCGAGTCTAATGTTTGTAAATCTAAGGATTTAAAGATAAATTAAAAAAAACAAAGGTTTCCAGAATACCTGCTTGGTACTGTTCTGTAGAAATTAAACCTCCTTCAAAATAAGGCTTAGAAAATACGGACGCTACGTGAAGAGGTGGACGGAGGGCTAAGAGTTGCCGTCGTCCGTTATTATGATGTCGTTCATTCGAGCACTGAAAAAACAAACAAACAAAAAAAGAGCTCTCATTTGTTCATTAATCTATTCAACAGACTGCTATTAAGCGTCCGAGGCAGCAGGTAGTGGGGTTTTTCAGGATGAGCAGCCCAGGTGCCAAAGTGAGCTCTCAGCTTAAAAGAGAGACAGGTTCACACAAACAATAGGTGCACAACGCGACAAGAGGCTAGAAGGGACATGTGAACGGTGTAGATTGTGAAGAAGGCTTTTAAGTAACAATAGCTGAAAAGGATTGTGTACTGACGGCAAATCCAGAGCTGATCTGTGCGCTTTGTATCAACTGGCCCATTTCATCTTCAAAACTCTCTGAAATGAAATAGAAATCGCTAATACTGTTTCCATTTCACAGACGAGAAAACGGAGCTCCACACAGGTTCAATCACCCGTCCTGGGTCAGGTATCACGTAATGAGAGTGTGCATTATTTGAGCTGGCGCAGGGCGACTCCAGACCCCCCAGCCTCCTGACCCGTACACCACAGCTGGAGATTAGGTTATACCTGAGCCGATTCTTAAATGACACATGGAGAGGGCCGCAGTCATTAGCCAGGCTATTGGGGTACCACCGTGTAGACAGAGCTAGCTGGCCAGACTCCACATCCACAGGGCGTAACCCTGGCTCGATTCGTATGGATGTCGGTATTTATAGGAACCCAAAGCTCTCTCTTCTTGGGGATCGACACATTTTCCATCCCTCACCTTCTCTTTACCCTAGGAACCTGCAATGGCCACGTGAATGGGCAGCCAGCAACCTTACTCGGAGCTCTGGGTGTCAACTCCAACAGCTCTTACCTCTAGTCCATCAATACTCTAGGATGACCTTAACTTTGACTTTTTCGCTATCAGAAACCGTACTACCCGTTAAACCTTAACTATCTCATTCTCTGACCACGAACTCTGGTTCTTATAGCTTTCTAGATCTCTCCGGCTTCCATTAAATCTGCACACAATACCATGGCCCTCCGCACCTCAATTTCTTAATTTCTTCTCGTCTGTCCCAAATTTCGTTTCTTGCTCTCCTACATAGCCTGACTAATGAGGTGTATTTCTTCAGTAACAAGTTCATCACCTTGTCTCCCCACAATACCCGCCCAACGTATCTAAGTCAGTGAATCACTTATGGACCGTTGTGTCTGACTCCAGACTTGTGACTTTTAAACCCAACTAGATTTTGGACCATTCAAGGGGAGATATAGGTGTACTGAGTTCTCTCTCTCTTCTTGATAGCAGTTATTCCAAAGTTTTAGGTGTGCCACATGTGTGGCCTTGTTCTTGACTTTCTTGTAGCAAATGATCTCATCTGGTACTCTTCGGGGAAAATAGGAGACTTCAGCCTTGAACTCTTTAACCGCCTGTTCTTATACCTACAAAACCCATTCCTTTCATTTTCACCCTGAAGAAAGAGGAACTTCTACCTCTGTCCAAAGCTCATCTTCCATTTTCACGTTGGAGTCTATGTTTTCGGATCTTTCTTGAAAACTCATGCCATCAATGATCTTGGCCCTCTCCTTTACCCTAAACATTTTTTTTTCTCTTTGTTGGGTCTTTTCTTTCCAACGTAGACATGTACTAATGTTATGGCTATACTTTAAAACGTAACGTAAATAAAACCTTATTTTACCCTATGATACCTTAAAGAAATAATTACGCATTCTCTTCCCCTTCGTACTCGGACCTCTTAGAAAAGAAGTCAACCTTTGCTCTGTTCTTCAGTCCATGACCCACTAAATCAAGCCAAGTTATCACATCACTACCCTGAAACTGCTCTGACCAAGTCACCCAAGACTTCTGAAGGCAAAGTACAGAGTACTTTTCAATTCTTTTTTGACCGCTCACTGGTTCTCAAACCACCACTCACTTCTTCTCCTAGGCTACCATGACAGGGCACCTCTTTGTTTAGCCTCCTGACTCTTTCCTGATTCTTCTTTCTCCTTCTGCTTCTTAGATTCCTCATCATTTTTATTCTCATTAAAAAAAAATCTGTTGATTCTGCTCACCCCCTCCTCCTTCTTCTCCTTTCTTCTTCTTCCCCTTCCCCCTCCCTTTCTCCTCCCCTTCTCTACTAATGTCTACTTTATATTCTACCAGAGTTTCAACTCCTTGGAGTCATCATGCTGATGACATTTTTTCCCTTTCTTTTAGCATTTATAGCGTAGTAACTAAGAATGCAGACTCAGGCGTCAAATTATTGTATTTACGTTACGGCTCAACTCCTTCAGAGCCATGCAACCATGGGGAAGTCACTTCTCTATTTTACTTTTTAATCATTTTAAACAAGTAATTTGTTTGTTTCAAAAATTAAGTGAGTTAAAATCTGTAAAGCACTTAGAAATTTCTGGAACATACTACACATCAAGTAAGTTGTAGCTATTATTAAATAACTGTCCAGAAATCCAATTCTATATTCAAAAACCACTTACTGCCCCCCAGATGTCCCGTAAGTACCCCAAAATCTTATCCAAAGCTCAACTCATCATATCTTTTTACCACAAAATCTCTCCCCATGGCTACTTGGTCTGAAAGCTTTGCATCACTGTTTTCGGATAAGAAACCGGGTCTTGTTGTTTGTTGAGATTTTTCTCTCAATCTTCCTCTCCATCTTCCAATGGTTACCAAGTCCTGTTATTTCTACTATTACATTTCTCTCCAGTCTGCCTCTTACCTTGCCTCCTACTACCATTGTGTCATGCAGGTTCACACCTTTGATGTGTGTGTTATGTATGTTGGAGGAGTAGAGGTCTGGACCGTTACAACTAATGTCCCTTGACTGGGTCCATTCTTCTATGCATTATTCCCTTGGCACTCAGGTATGCTTTTATTTATTTATCTTTAATTTTTTAATTTTTTAAATGTTTTATTTATTTTTGAGAGAGAGAGAGAGAGAGAACACGTGAGCAGGGGAGGGGCAGAGAGAGGGAGACAGATGATCCAAAGCGGGCTTTGGGCCGACAGCCCCAATGGTGGGCTCGAACTCACGAACTGTGTGATCACGACCTGAGCTGAAGTCGGATGTTCAACCGACTGAGCCACCCAGGCACCCATCAAGATACTCTTTTAAAACAACAAGCACATTCATGTTACTCCTCTGCTTGAATTCCTTCAAGAGCTCTTCATCAACATCAATGTGATGCCCATACATTCGAAGCCCCCACCTTGATATAAACACTGGTGTCCACCTTTCCAGCTTAAACTCCTACCAAGTCCCCAGTGTGCTCCAAAATTCAGCAAAACCCTACCACTTGCATAGCATTATTTGGGTTATTTTTCAAATCCCTTTTTTCCCCACATACAATGTAGGCTGTAAGTGGTATAATCAGAGGCTTCTAAGACCCAGCCTCAACTACAGAGCTCTAAACATGCAAGACAAAAAAATAGATTCAGATAAAAGGAAAGCCTGGATGTATTAAAACAATCGTGAGAGTTAAATCATCTAATTACCTAAGGCTAAAATTCTTTCTGCATTCTTGTAATCTTTTTACCCAATGTCCCCCATTTAGCAGAGAACTTTTTTTTTTTGAAGATGAATCCTCATTCGCCTCCCCACCTCCTTTTAGAGCTGGATTCACATTCATTACTGTATTTGGCAATTCCTTCCCCAAAGCTCTGCTTAACATACATGGAGTATGGACATTGCAATAGTTATCTTCATTTTTTTTTTAAGTCACAAACAGATTGATTAAAAAAAAAAAAACAATGAACGTATTATCAGTGCAATCCTCTAATTTTCCTGTGTGTGTGTGTGTGTGTGTGTGTGTGTGTGAGTTTGCCTTTACTAACTTTTAAAGCTATATACATTTATCACATTTGTAATAAGAAAAAAACAATGTCTAAAAATGAAACAATTACCAAGCAGTCGACAACTTATAATATGTAATGGAATCTACATGCACGTTCTCTGAGCGTAAAACACTTGGAGTTAAGTGCTAACTGAATGTAAATACGGAGACACCTGCTAGTTAAATGGGTACCTTAATACAGACCTCCTGGGGATTTGCTATATTCTTGCCAGATGTAACTTTCAGATTTTCCCTCCAGCCTAGATAGCACCACCATTGATGAAACACATAGAAGAATCAGCCATATGACTCTGGAGCTCTCTCAGTATCAGTGTTGATAGAATTACGTTGGAACTTCACTCTCTGTAACAAGATTTGAGGAATCTTCCCACATCTCCGTGTGCATGATTGTTTTAAGTTTTTCATTTTTGGCTTCAAGCGCGCAGGCTTTCTCCGCCTTTTCTTTCCCCGACAAGTTCCCTGGCTCTGTCCCCACGCACCTCTCTATTTATCTCTACAAATGCTACCGCTTTGTTTATGGTATAGGTGACAAGACACAAACCAGGGATTGGGAAGAGTAAGCGGGATGGGGGTGACTCGAAGTTGCCTTTTAGGAAATGTGCTGTAACTAACATTTGCATCGGGCATTTGGTAGCCCCCTCATCTTGTGCTGTGTGTGAATTCCAGTCGGGTGATTCATCCTGACATGGGAGTTCTTTGCTGCTTCTATTCGGCAAAAATGTGAGAATGAGGGGAGAAGTTTCTCATTCCTTCTGACTTTTCTAGGCAATCTTTATTTGTTCCCATAGCTATGAAAGAGATTTTCCGATGAGAAATGTTGCAGTTATGACATAACAATTCCATGTTTCACAACCCAACTGCTCTCCTTGTTACGCTTCCCACCCTTATTTCTCACAATTCAAAGTAAATTGTGAGATTACTAGTACAATTAAGGCTCTGGAAAGAGGAAAACTGTGTATTATGGCCTTGATAACCCTTTATGGAGAGCAAGTCACAACTCTGCCACAAATTCCAATTTTAGAGTGGGGTTCAACAATAGTAGCGAAGAGAAGAAACACAGGAAAGCAGATATGTGTCTTAAAATCATCTTGCCCAGAAATGTTTATCTAGACACGTTAGGCTCCTGCAAGATGTCTATCACCTCCTCCTTCCATATATTCCAGTTCGGTCAGAATAGCCCTTATCTACTATCTAAGTACTATTACAACCTTATTTTGGAAAGGTCTCCCTGGTCACACGTACCTTAAGCTGGAGAGGAAGGCGACTGATTGCATATTTTTTTTTTAACTGAAGTAGTTTCTGTAGAACAATACAAATTATATTTATACCATCGCTTGCAAAGATTAAGTTAAATGGAATTGTCACATCCACCGGGATTGAGGTCGAAAATGTCTCCGTTTAGCGGCCAATGTGCCGATTTCACTACCCAGGTAAAGCGACGTGTAAAAGGGAAAACTCAAACTGCTAAAGCAAGGAATCCATCTCGACATTAAATATTTTGAATTAAGACACCAGTAAAGCCTTGGGTTGCAAGTAACTTGTTCTGCTAGCGTTCCGTGAGACAAGCAAACATTTCTAACAAATTTTAACTCGATAAATGAGTGATGTCTTGTAATACAAGTCGTTCGTGAGGCCAAAGGACACATGATCACCACTGAGCCGATGGTTCCTGACATTCGTTTTGCTATACAAGGGCTTTGGATGACAAGCATCTTTCTGGAACGAATTATGCTTGCAAACCAAGGTGATATGTACTAGTATTTGTACACGGTCTAATTTCAAGTGAGTACATAAAAGTATTAAGAATGTGCGGTTCTTCGCTTACAGAGCTGCTGTAATAGAGAAAACATTACTAGGAATTTTTCATGTCCAACATTTCATCCCACTATTCTTACTAGGTTATATCTCTCCAAGCCATACCCCTTTCGTATTTTCATTTCCATTCTCGTTCGTTTAGAATTTCATCATCTTTTCTAGTATTACCAGCTCTCTATCTTACCTACCGGCCCTGAATCAAACTTCCTCAGCTCTTTGTACAACCACCAAAACTACTCTTATGCCTGAACTAATTCACCAGATTAACAAGAAATTCTTGGTTGAAAATGACAAAAAGTCCAATTTAAAAGTATCTAAACTAAAAAAGAGATTTATTGAGCCATGCAAATAGGAACTGTAAATAGTTAATGCAGATGTGGCTCTCAAGCTACTGTTTACTAATCAGGAATGCATCACTTTCTTAATTTCATGACCTTAATTAACTATGTTTGCCTTATTGCTCAGATAGAGTCTCTTGGTGTGGCAAAAAGGTGGTCTCAAGAACCGTGGCATAGAAGTCCACTCTACTAAGCACATCATTAGAAAAATGGGAGGTTTTCCTTAATATATTTGGGGAAAAACCAACAAACAAGTTTTTGGGAAAGATTATGGTTAGTTCTGCTTAGGTTATGTTTCATCCGTGAATAATTAAGTGTAATGTCCAGGGGAAGGGGACTCTTCAAATGGATTAATCTGGGTTGAGAACCCAAACTCTATCAAATATCCAGTGTACAATGAAAAATTAGCAGACACGTAAAGAAACAACACAATATGAGGTAGCAAAGAAACCAATCAACCAACCAAACAAAATTGGCAATAAAAACATGTTACAAGTGTTCCAGGTATTGGCGTTATGAAGCATACAGCTTAAAATAACTATTTATTATGTTCACGGAGATAAAAGACATAACGAAAAAGTTAGGCAAAGAGCTGAACATTATAAAAAGAACCAAATAAAAAATATAAATTAGATTAATAACTTGATTGGTTTCACAGGAGACTGGACACAGCTAAAAAGAGAATTAGGGCACCGGATACTACTTTAGAAGGACATATACAGAATTTAGCATGGAGAAACAAAACATTGTCAAATGAGAGAGCGAGGTATTTATAGGATACAGTAACAAAGTTGTAAAATGTGTGGGCTAACATCTCAAAAAGATAAAAAAAAAAAGAGAATAGGTCACAAAACTAATTGAGGAAATAACGGATGTGAATTTTCAATATTCAGGAGAGATAATATAGCATAGAATTACTATCTTATTTACTCTAATATTAGTGTAGTGGGATAATATGTACAGGATAAGTAGTATAGTACTAACTAAGTAAGTAGTAAGTAAGTAGGATAGGTAGTCGTTATGTGGCAAAAAAAAAAAAAAAAAAAGATTGCAGATGGGTTCTCAGTAATGCAGAAAGAAACAAAAAGCAGTAGAAAGATGATGAGATGGTGAGCAAATAAAGATCATTACAGTGCATATTTAACAATAATAATATATTTTTGATTTTAAAGTATAAATTATTAAAATATAACAAAATTTGTGTACTTACGCTGTTGGAAGGTAAAACCAACTAATAGTGTGATTTCTATGGCAACTATCAAAAAAAGTAAAAGACACAATGTCCAAGCTTAGAGAAAGAAAAGTTGGATTAATAAAAAATAACTAACCAAGATAAAGACACAGAGTAGAGAAATGGAATTAGTAAAATGATACATTTAATCTCAATATATCACAAGTTATATTAAATGTAAATTGATTAAGTTATTTGATTAAAATAAAAAGACTATTGGACCACTCAAAAAAAATCCTCAAAATCAATTTCTGTGCTGTGTACAAGAGACATCTAAATTGTCAGAACAGAATATTTAAAACCAAAGAATAGAAGAAAGATGTACCGTGCAAACACTAACTACAAGAAAACTATCATGCTATGTTAATATCAGAAAAAGTACACTTTATAGGAGTATTAACAGATTGAGAAGGACAATCCATAATAATAAAAGTGCCAGTTAAGTGGGATCATATAATAGTCTCAAGTTGTCAGAATCACAATGAGAAGTAGAAAAATCCAGAATCATAGCGAGTGAATTTATTAAATCTCTCAGTCACTGATAACGGAAGTAGGCAACCAAAAGTACCATAAGAATATAAAAGTCTCACTTAACATTATTGAAAGCTTTGTCAAAATTTTGACAAAGATTGTCCATATAGTGCATCGCAAAGAAAGCGTCAACGGGATTTTTAAAAAATTGAAATCACGGAATATAATCTCTGAATATAATGTTATTAAACTGGGAGTGAAGAAGAACAACAAAAATTGAGACCTCCATGTGTTTGAAACCAAGAAATATAATTCTAACTAATCCATGGGTAAAAACGAAATGGCAATTAGAAAAAATATACTGAGTAATAATTAAAATTCTACATATAACAGATGTTGTATTGCATGTTTTAGTACAACAAATTGCTTCAGTTTCAGCCGTTGGGGACTCTTCCAGGTCGGCTTTTGTGTCCCTGTGACATTTCCCAGTCCCATCCTTTCGCTTATTAAGCATTTCCTTATTTTCTGGCACTACAGGAGGCTCCAAGGCTCAACTGTGTTTTTCCTGTCCCCGTTCTAGAAACATCAATTTCACCAAGGTGCTCTGCACCTAACTTTATGTGAGACATAATTTTTATTGAGTAAAATGAACAAAGCTTCATTGTACAGCTCACTGAATGTTTCACCTAGACGTACATTTGTAACTTCCTCCTAGTTCAAGATACAGACAGACTTCATCACTCTGGAAATGACTCTCAGACCCTTTCTCAAGCACAAACTCCTGCTATCCTAACATCTGTCACCCTGTTTCATTTTGCTGGTGCTTGAGTTTCATCTAAATGGAACCACAGGGGCACCTGGGTGGCTCAGACGGTCGAGCATCCGACTTCGGCTCAGGTCATGATCTCACAGTTTGTGAGTTCGAGCCCCATATCGGGCTCTCTGCTCTCAGCGTGGAGCCTGCTTCAGATCCTCTGTCCCTCTCTCTCTCTCTCTCTCTGTACCTCCCCTGCTCTCTCTCTCAAAAATAAATATTAAAATAAATAAATAAATGGAATCATCTAGTTTGTACACTTTTGTTTCTAGCTTCTTCCATTTAATATAATTTACTTAACATTATCAATAGTTTTATTGCCAGGTTATCTTCTCTCATGTGTGTATAGCATAATTTGTTATCCTTTCTCTTCTTGACAGACAGTTAGGCTCCTTCCTTTGTTTTGTGTTGGTTTTTTGCCATGATGAATAAATATGACTAGGGTGTCTGTTGGTAGACATTGACCCTCGCTTAATATAATGTTTTGGAGATGCAGCCGCCTTGTTAAATGTATCAGCTAGTTTATTCCTCATTAACGATTACTGACTCGTATTACGTTCTGCGCATGTACCAGAATTTGTTTATTCATTCACCCATAAATGAACTGTGTCAATTTTGAGCGATTATAATTAAAATGTTATAAACATTCACGCACGGCCATTTGTGTGGATATGTTTTAGTTTCCCCTCAGTGAAAATCTAGGCGGGGGGATTCCTGGGTCATACGGTAAGAAGATGCCCAAGGGTCTTCCAAAGCGGCTGATTTCTTTTTTCCTTCTCACCAACAAGGCTGGCATTCCAATTGTCCCACATTCGTGCCAGTACTTAGCGTCATCATTTTCTTAACCACTGTAAGCCACGTGAAGCAGTATCTCATTGTGGATTTAATTTGTATTTTCTTAATGACTAATGACTTTGAACAGCTTTTCTTGTGCTTATCGTTATTTCTGATTTCATAAAAGCATTTGCTTAAATCACTTACTCATTTTTGTACTGGATTGTTTTCTTACTGTGAACCTTTTTTTTTTTTATTGTGAGCATTCATTATAAATTTTGAATACTGGTTATGTAGCAGGTTTGTGTTGTAAGTATCTTATCCTGGAATGTTACCTATCTTTCATTTCAGTAACAGTGTCTTTCTACAAGCGAATGCTTCTAATTTTGAAGTACAACGCATCAATATTTTCTTGTTTGTTTCCTGATTTTTTGCTTCCCAAGAATGCTTTGCCCGACATAAAGTCACAAAGATTATCTCCTACTTCTACAGATTACTGGTGAGGAATATGGAAGGCTGTAAGAGTAATTTTGGATTTTCCTATTCCTCCATTCAGGAGAAATAGTTTTTGCTTCATGTGTTTTGAAGCTCTATTAGGATCCTACAGAGGATAAAAGGAAAAAAACCAATGATATATACCACATGTTGTGGCTTTTCAGGTTGACTATTATATATAATATATATATAATATTATATATTACACAATTATATATTTAATATATATATTATATACACATATACACATATACACATATATACACATTATATACACACACACATATATATACACATATACGTGTGTATATACATACACATATATAGCACATAGTGTTGTCGAAAGGGTAATGTATCCTGAGGATAATGTGAGTTTTATGTTTGCGACATTACCAGATTCTGTCCTGTGCATCTCCTTCCTTGGCTGCTTTCAAGGTATCTTTTCCTGTCATCCATTGCATCTGTAGGACAACAGCTTTTAGTGAGCTTGGTGGGTCTTTTACGAATTGCCAATACAGTGGGGACATCCCTAAGCGTGTAGCTGGTATCAGAAATGAAGTCAGTCATTTGTGGGCTATTTCCTCTAACTTGGTAGCCAGACCCAAACTTCCCGCAGTTGGATCGGAAATTCTGTCCCAACGTAGTAGTTTGTAGTCTCTGTCCTCAACCTCGCAGCTCAACCGATTCCAGGGGCAGGGTCTTATATAATTCTCATTATCTACCTAAAGAAAGGTCAGGATTGTTTCCTGGCTTCTATGAGGAATACACCACATTTGGCAGTAAATACAAGTGATTTATGTACTTAGAAAACTTTCAGCTGCATAGCACCATTACATAACTACTGAGATACTCTGTTTTCTTTTATATTCTTATCACATTATTTTTACAGGTATATCCCATCAAATACAGGGCATTTTAAAGAATATTATTAAGTTCTTTTCCCAAAAAGCTGTGCCCACTTAAATTACCACCAGCAATGTACTTACAGTAAGCCTGCTGATTGCACCACATTCCGTCATGTTAGATTATTTCATATTCATAACGTGATGGAAATAAAGTAGGAAATTCATTTTTGATTTGGCTATCATATTAAGCACTGTTTCATGTTTATTGACTGTATGCCTTCCATAGGACATCTGTTTATGTGCCTTACCTGTTTTTCCTTTGGATAAACAGTTTATTTTCTGATTGACTTTAAAGCTCTTTAAATTCAACGTATTGCCTTTCGTCTGTCAACATCATTGTAACGAGTTTCCAAGTTATTCACTTGATTTCAGTTCCTTTACCTTGGTAAAATATAGAACTATATATAAAAAAAAGATTTATATATTTAAATATATTTTATGTTCTCATCGAGGATTTCATTGGCACAGAAATTTCACTTTTATGAAGGTTTTCTAAATAAAACAATTAGAAAATAAATCCGTTACGTGCAAAGATGATGATCACGATGCTCTTTTAAATGAATGCCACCTAAATGCCCCCATCTAGGGTAATGTTTAAATGAAGTATTCTCAAAAGTCTCAAATCAAATGTTAAGTATCTTTTTAAAAAAAACGGGGTACCTGGTGGCTCAGTCGGTTGAGCGTCCAACTCTGGATATCAGCTCAGGTCCTGACCTTGTGGTCATGAGATAGAGATCTACATCAGGGTTAATAGCATACAGCTAATAGGATATTAATAGTATAATGTTGGGTGGAAAAGAAAAGCATGATTTAAAAGTGTGTAAGTCTAGATCTGAAATGGAAACTATGTAAGTATATTTATATAAAAACAATTATAAATAAAAGTCCAGAAGAAAATACGTCAACATTTCACTAGGTCGTAAGATATGGGTAGGTTTTTGGTATGCGGGGTTTTTTTCATTTTTTTCTCCATAAAAATGCATATTACTTTAATTTTTTTAATTTTTTGAGAGACAGAGAGAGAGACAGAGAGAGAGAGAGAGAGAGCAAGCAAGGGAGGGGTAGAGAGAGAAAGAGACACAGAATTCCAAGCACAGAGCTCCACGCGGGGCTCGAACTCACAAACCGTGAGATGGTGACCTGAGCCGCAGTTGGATAGTTAACGAACTGAGCCACCCAGGCGCCCCTTGAAGTATCACATTTTGTTGTTTTCAGCTTCTAAATTGTGGTAATCTGTTCGGGTAGCACAAATACAAACATTTCCTAAATGTCAGGTTGAGGATTCAAATTAAAAAAAAAAGAAATGCCCTGGTCCAAGGCCTCAAGAGGAAGATGTGTGCATAAATAACCATATATGCTCTGCTAAACTGTATGTGTTGCAGTTTTTGATTTGGTTTTATGAAAACACACGTGAAAAGTAAGCCCGCCTAGGAGATTTAGTAAAGGCATCAGAAGAGGTTGATAACTGCACATCACCGTCACTGCCAAACCCCAAGTGTTAGGTGTCCTATTTAAAGCATGCTCGGGGGGGGGGGGCACCTGGGTGGTTCAGTGGGTGAAGCCTCTGACCTCCGCTTGGGTCGTGACCTCATGAGTCAAGATCTCATGGTTCGCGGGTTTGAGCCCCGCGTCGGGCTCTGTGCTGACAGCTCAGAGCCGGGAGCCTGCTTTGGATTCTGCGTCCCCCTCTCTCTCTGCCCCTCCACGGATCCTGCTCTGTGTCTCAAAAGTAAATAAATGTTAAAAAAAAAATTTTTAAAGCACACTCAATGTTTGGTGATAATGTAATCTAAGTTCAAGGCCACCAAAAGCAGACTCCATCGAAGCTACAAACACTAGAACCTTCTCTGAGCCCCAAATTCAAAAGGTGCTTCCAATTTGATAGTCCTTGATTTTAAGCTTATTCTGCAATAACACCAAATAGACAGGGCTTCGTTTGGGCAGACGAAGGAACTGTCTCTACACCATGTTAGGAAAAGCTCATAATTTTTTTTTAATGTTTACTTATTTTTGAGACAGAGAAGACAGAGCATGAGCATGGGAGGGGCAGAGAGAGAGGGAGACACGGAATCTGAAGCAGGCTCCAGGCTCCGAGCCATCAGCCCAGAGCCTGACGCGGGGCTCGAACTCACGAACCGTGAGATCATGACCTGAGCTGAAGTCGGACGCTCAACCGACTGAGCCACCCAGGCGCCCCAGGAAGAGCTCTTATAAACAGCAGATGACATTTATTTATTATGATTTTTATTAGTTGGAAATTAATATATTACCATTTATATTATCACTGAAAAACTGAGGAGACACCGCAGAGAATTGCCACAAAGCTCTTCCCCCGACCCCACCCCACCCCCGGCCCAGCTTCCTCTTTTATTCACCTCTTATATTAGTGTAATGCATTACATTGATTAATATTCATACAATAGTAACTAAAGTCCACACTTGAAGGTTTGCCCTTTGTGTCTTCCGTTTCATGGCTTTGACAAATGCATAATGACACAGATCCGTATTCTTATTATCATACAAAGTTATTTTCACTGACCTAAACATTCTCTCTTCTCCACCTAGCCACCCACCCCCCAGCTCCCCCTGAACTTCAGGCCACTGTCTCCAGTTTTGTCTACTCCATACGCACTGGAATCGTACAGCATGCAGCCTTTCCAGCTTGGCTCCCTTCACTTAGTGACATACTTGCAATCTTAGTTCGTGCCTTTTCGCGTGACTTGATAGCTCGTTTCTTTTAACAATCAAATAATACCGCATTTTATGGATATACTACAGTTCATTCGTCCATTCCCGTACTGAAGGACATCTTGGCTGCTCCCAAGTTTTGTCAGTTACGAATAAATCTCATTTAAGCATGCATGTGCAGAGGTTCGTGTGGACCTACGTCTTCACATCACGCGTACGCACACCAAGGAGCATGTGCAGGATTATGTGGTAAAAGCAGGCTTCATTTTGTAAGAAACTACCATGCAGCCTTCCAAAGTGGTTGTATCGTTTTGTATCATAACCGGCAATGAATGAAGATTTTTGTTGTTCTACATCCTTACATCATTCAGTGTGGTCAGTATTTTGGATTTTATTCATTTTAATAGGAAACAACAGTATCTTATTATTTTTAATTGGGAAACCCCCTTATGACATATGACACGGATCATCTGTTCTTATGTTTATTTACCATTTGTATTATCTTCTTTGATGGGTATCTGTTCAGCTCTTTTGCCCAATTCTAAGATTGAGTTCCTTAGTTTCTTATTGCTGCATTTTGAAGGCTTTTTGTCTATTTTGTTACCAGTCTTTTATCAGAGAAGAGTTTTGCAAAGATTTTCTCTCAGTCTGTGGTTTGTCTTTCCGTTTACTTAAGAGTGTCTTTCGCAGAGCCCAAATTTTTAATTTCAATGAAGTAGAACTTAACAATTTTTCTTTCATGCCTTATTCTTTTGGTGTTGTATCCAAAAACTCATCGTCAAGTCAGAGTCAGACATAGGTTCTCTCCTGTGTTGTCCTTTAGGAGTTCTATAGCTTTTCATTTTACATTTAGGTATGGGATCCATTATGAGTTGATTTGGCGGAAAGATGTAAGGTGTGCGTCGTGTTTCATTTTCATTTTCTTTTCTTTCCTTTTTTTGAATGTGAATGTTGTTCCAGTTTCACTTGCTGAAAGAATGACCCTTTTCTCCATTGAATTACTATTGCCTCTTTGTCAAAGATCAGTTGAGTATATTTATCTGGGTCTGTTTCTGGGCTCTCCATTCTGTTCCACTGAACTAGGTTTCTATTCTTTTTTTTAATGCCATACTTTCTTAATTTATAGTAGGTCCTAAAGTCAGATAGTGTCAGTCGTCCAAATATTCTTCTCCATATATATGTGTGTGTGTGTATATGTGTGTATGTGTGTGTGTATGTACATATATATATGTACATACACACACATATACACGTATGTATATACATATAAATATATGTACATACACACATATACACGTGTGTATATACATATAAATATATGTACATACACACATATATATGTATGTACATACATATAAATATATGTACATATATGTATTCTCCATATATATATATACACATATATATATGGAGAAGAATACATATATGTACATATATATGTGTATATATATATATATATATATGTGCCATACTGTCTTAATTTATACTAAGTCCTAAAGTCAGATAGTGTCAGTCTTCCAAATATTCTTCTCCATATATATATATATATATATATATGTGTGTGTGTGTGTGTGTGTGTGTATGTGTGTATATGTGTGTGTACATATGTATATACACACATATATATGTATATACACACATATATATGTATATACACACATATATATGTATATACATATAAATATATGTACATATATGTATTCTTCTCCATATATATACATATACACACATATATGGAGAAGAATACATATATGTATATATATGTGTATATGTATATATGTGTATGTATATATATATATATATATATATGGGAGAGAGAGAGAGAGAGGGAATCTCAAGCAGGCTCCATGCTGGGCATGGAGCCCAATCAATGCAGGGTTCGATCCCCTGACCCTGGGATCATGACCTGAGCTGAAATCAAGAGTGGAACACTCAACCGACTGAACCACCCAGGCACCCCTTCTCCTTTAATACTGTGTCGGATATTCTGGGGTCTTTGCCTCTCTACAGCAACTTTAGAATCGCTTTGTTGGTATTTACCAAAAAAGTTTCTGGGAGTTTTCTCTGGACTGCACTGAATCTACAGATTATGCTGGGAAGAACTGACATCTTAACTATATTGAGTCTTCTAGCATTCATGAACATGAAATACCTCTCCATTATTTCATCTGAGGTTCACACTTTTCCTCATATAGGTCTTGTAAATATTTTATTACATTTGGACCTAAACATTTGACTTTTTGGTGTTAATGTAAATAGTACTGAATTTCATATTTCATATTCCAATTATTCATTGTTGATGTAGAGAAAACAATTAGCTTTTTAATAAAACTTATTTAACTTTTTAAGGTTTTTATCTGTTTAAGTCATCTCTGCACCCAACTTAAGGTTCAAACTCACGACCCCAGGATCAAGAGCCGTATGCTCTCCCAACTGAGCCAGCCAGGTGCCCCAATAAAATTTATTTTTAATTTGCCTATAGGACACTCAAAGGGCTAAATGAGAAGTGGCCATTTCTATTCGTATCTCAAAAGAACGCCAGTGGAGGATGTGACCAGACGTGATTTCTGGCCATCTTGGCCAGTGGCTGTCGTCTGGGCAGTATACAGTTAATCAGTGCATTAACACTTCAGATTCAAGACTCGATCATAAATTTTTGGCAGCCATTATCAGACCCCATCAGGAAAACTATCTGCCTCATCTAACAAAATGCATTTCTTTCTAAGGAGACATCTTCTCATAGAGCAGTTTTTTCCGGGATAAGACGAAGCCTGTGGTCTCGGGATCCCTTCCTCTGTCACTGTACAAGCCCCCATGTCTAAATCTGTAGTCTTCCACAAACCCTGGGATGAAAGTCGATAACCTGACAGCGCTTGAAGAATGCAGTCTCATCATTGGCATATGTAGCCAAAGTGAGATTTATTTCTCTAGCCCATGGGTGTCTGCATTAAGAAGTACGTTCATTCTTCTTACCAGTGTCCTTCCACTAGAGAGAGCGAAAGAGACTCCGTCAATAACAGGCTGAGGCTTCTTACTAAGTGGCAACCATTAACCATTTGGCACACAGATGCCAGGGAGTGCGATCTGTAAAGTTAGTGAACAAATCCTTTCAGCACTTGACAATGGATGCCCTCTTCATGTATCGTATGCACGTTGTGAAGTGTAGTTTTAGGAGGAAATTAAAAAAAAAAAAAAAACCTGCACCATAAAATACAGTAAAAAAAAAAAATTGATAGGTTATAAGCATAACTTTTTACGTATGCTTCCTGTCCACAGCATAATTCCCAGAACGAATGATAAAATCTAGATATTAAAAAAAGGAGGCGATGAGGTTGTTTCCCGAGGCTTTATCATGAGCCTGAGTGTCTTCTGTTACTCTCATTCATACTAATTCTCATTGATGGAATTTCTTTGCATTTCAGAGTATCAGAGAAACCTCCCCAATTATCAGCCAAGAGTTTCTAGGGAGTGGGTTAAGGCTCTAAGATTTATTTTATTTGTATTTATTTGATTGCCTTAAGGGTGGGAATGTGAATATTGAGGTTCTGGTCTAATTTTATTTTTAGCCTATACCAAATCTCCTCGGTCGTTTCTGTTTATACCAGTACATTCAATACTGAATATGTTAAGTATTCTAGTATAATTCTAGTATAATACTAGAATTATGTTAAGAACTTGGAGATACAAAGGTGAATAAAATAATTTCCCTGACCTCATAGAGTACATAAGCCTAAGAAACATTCATATATAAATACAGCTACTCAGATCACCAATACAATTCGTCCCTTCTCCCTCTCACCAATATAATTTTAGGAGCAGAAAGAATTTCAAAAAGGCCCTAATGTTCTCTGCAAACATTCACTTATAAGAAATAATATGCTTTTACTCTGTTATCAGTGCACATTCAACTCAAGATCAAAATGGAATTTGCTAATTGACAAATTCACAATTTTTTAAAAAATGCATTCTTCAATCCAGGACATGTGTTCTGTTAGATTTGTTTTAAAAGTCATTGAATTTGACCCAAAAACCTTTCGTACTGATTATGTGTAGGTTGCCATTATGGTAACTTGAGTCGTGTCACTCTTTTTTTTTTTTTTTTTAACCAGGCAAGAACTCTAAATTTCCTTTCATAATTCTATACACAGCATTTAACTGTTTACCCAGCGGTAATTTCCCTTAGTCAAAAAAATGAAACTTGTCATATATATGCTTTGACCTGATCTGTGGCTCAAATGTACATTTTTATTTATTATCTAATAAATACATTCACAACATGGACCGAAAAGGAATTGCCCACATCCCTCAGTTTTGCTTAACACTGATTTAGCCGCATCCAGAGTTTAACCCAAACATCTCATGCCTGACTACACTTAAGGCAAAGTTCCGTAGATCTCATGCAATCAAATATCCATATCCATCCAGTCAACTCTAATCAGGATGGAATCATGCTATTAAGATGTGCTTGCCAGAGACCCATCTTTGTAACAAAGGAACAGACAGAAGGAATGTGCGAAATATACAACTAGAAAGTCATCAAAGTCATTTCCCAGTGTGGAAGGTGAGCAAATCTTCCATTTTTCCCAGGAGATTCCAGTCTTAAGCAAATTTTTTCTCATGCAATTAACCAGCAGTGTCCTCTTTTACTCTTAAAGACAACGTGTTGGCTTGCACAAAGAATTATTTGATATGCTTAGACTTTACTTTTTAAACTCACGCATCATTTTGGCTATGATTATGGTTTCTGGCCATAAACTGAGATTGCTTCTAAGATTTTAGTTTATCAAGTGCATAAGGAACGCTTATAAATATGGACAAGCAGGTTAAACTTTAGATGATTGGCAAAAGCAGGAACGCACGTCATCCCAAAATATCTACATGTGAGTTGAAATATACGATTTATTCAGTTCTTTACAACATTTAGAACTTATGGTCAGCTAGATAAAGCACTGTAATCTAACACAGTACTTGTCACAGATTTTTTTGGTTTTGTGTGTTTTTTGGTTTTTTTTTTTTTAGATCTCAGGGGGGCCCCTGGGTGGCTTAGTCAGTTAAGCGATCAACTTCAGCTCAGGTCATGATCTCACAGTTCGTGAGTTCGAGCCCCACATCGGGCTCTGTGCTGACAGCTTAGAGCCTGGAGCCTGCTTTGAATTCTGTGTCTCCCTCTCTCTCTCTCTCTGTTCCTCCCCTGCTCATACTCTCTCTCTCTCCTTCAAAAATAAAGAAAATAAAAATAAAAACATTAGATTTCAGGGGGCTGTGTTGACTTTCTAAGATATATTTTCAAGATTTTTTCTTTTTTTTTTCTTTTCTTTTTTTTATCGCGGCTGTGGCTAATTTTAAAACAGCTTTCCTCTGAATGCAGAGACTGACCATGATATTCAGAGAAATGGAGACTGGAGGTGAAGCTTTCCAGGGAAGGATCAGTCAGTTTTAGGAATAAATAGAATTTTATCCAGTTTGTTACTGTTGTTTAAGTCTAGCACACCCTGATAAAACAGTGGATAAAACAACGGAAGTATTAGTTATGCATATGAACTAATCAGTTTGGGTATTCACATGTTAGACACAAGGAAAAGGAGGAAAGAATCTGGACCTGATGTCTTCTAAGGAGGTACTTGCTAGGAAATTGTTTTGCCAACTTTGAAAGAGGTGTTGGCAGCTTTTTAATGGGTGCTAAGTATAGAAGTCTGAGTTCTGAATGTTATTATTGGTAAAGACTTGGACCACGAAGATTATGAAACTCACAGACAAAAATGTGTCTCCCTGACCACAGAAGTGTATACATTCCACTCTGGTTTCCTTTCCCTCCCACCCTCTATCTCCAGGGAGAAGCAGCTATGCAAATCGGAACCAAAATATAAACAAAGATAATGAAGATGCTCAGAAGAAAAGAAGTTTATGAACTCCATACTCAGTGGAAGCAGGCTACAAAAGAGTGTAGCTGTCCTTCTAGAAAACAAAAATTAATTTGCTTTGGCCAAATTAAAATTAATTAAAATTATGCAATGTTGCCCTTGTGTTAATTTTAACAGTGAGGTTGTTGTGATTTAAGGCTACAATTAGTTCTAGTGTTTGAAAGAGAAGCTCTGTAATCGAGACAGGACATTTTAATAATCCCGGTTATAAACATTTAATACATCATCTTTAGGGACTCACAAACACATTGTAATTAACTTTTACAACTGAAATAAATCAGATTGCATTAGCATATTGCAAAGGAAAAAATCATTTGCATGATTGAAAACAGCTTCAGAAAATTATGTATAACAGGCTTCATGCAAACACCAGCACAACTTTTACCAGGTTTCTTGAATGGGGATTATTTTTAACAAGTACAGTTTAGGAGTCCTCAGCTAATTATAGCTCTTGCCATACAAGGAAATATCCAGGTTCTCAAGAAGTAGCGAAAGTCATTCTGTGGTCAGTAGGACCACGTCCAGGCTTACTGTAAACTCACTGGGCAACATTCACATGAAAATATAGTGTGCAGTTCCTCTGTAGCTACTTCTACGCTCTGGGCAAGTATTTTGGTCGGGAGAAAATGATTTCTATTTATGTGTTATCCACGTTTCTAGCGCTAAAACCATTAGTGGGAGGTGTTCCTCTGTTCAGCACCTGGCCGGCATCATAGAATGTCAACCCCTTCTTGACCGAGATTTCATTGAGAATATGGCGGTCTGCGTGTTCACTGCGGGATGAATAAAATGAATTAAGGTCTTACTAAACATGAGCTATCATTCTTGCCAAAAAGTTTTCAGGTCAAGTGGACCAGTTGTTTTTTTGTTTTTTTTTTAATTTAAGTTTATTTATTTATTTTGAGAGAGGGAGACAGCGTGAGAGAGGGAGAGAGCATGAGAGAGGGCACGAGTAGGGTAGGGGGAGAGAAAGAGGGAGAAAGAATTCCAAGCAGGCTGGAGGCTGTCAGTGCAGAGCACAACGTGGGGCTCAAACTCAAGAACTGTGAGGTCATGACCGAAGCCAAGATCAAGAGTTGGCCACTTAACTGACTGAGCCACCCAGGCGCCCAAGAGGACCGGTTTGATACGCTATTGATCCTTTGGTTCTGGTCACTCATTTTGCCTATGAGTGATCACTGGTGGCGGGGTAGGTGTTAAAAGCACAGAATCTGTAGTCATATTTCCTGAGTTTAAAACCTCATTCCAACACTTACTCTGTGACATTGGGTTCTATGCCTCATGTTCTCTTTCTGTAAAATGAAGATAATAAAGTGGGTATTGAAAGTGTTCTTTGAGGATTAAATGACATAATGGATGCCATTTATCTTAGAATGATGTCTGAAACATAGTAAGCACTCAATAAATATTCATGACTATCACTGTAATTTTTAATTTTGTGGACTATCCTTAGGTCAATGCATAAAAGAAGAAAAGAATCAGTTCATTGCTGTCTGGAAGCTAGAGACTCTCCAGAACTGAATTTACCCAGGGCTTTTCACAAATACACAATGTGGCCCCCACCCTTCCATTCATTTACTGGATTAATATTGTGCCTCTACTATGTGCAAAACATTAGATTTACAAGAGAGGACATGTGTGAGACTTTGGCACTGAGGCCAGGGTAGGAAAAGCAAAACCTGGAGTCAATCAAAGGGTCAGAAGCCTTATCAAGTTATGAAATCAGAGTGAGAGGGATAGCCAAGTTCAGATTCCAGGCGTGAGGCAAAGCAGCTACAGCCCTCACCTTCCACCCCTCGGCCCACCCCTCACACACCCAAAAAGAGAAGAGAAAACAACCAGTCAACTCCCAAGTAGAACAGAAAAAACAAGTCGTTTATGGATCACTCTTTGGTCCAAGGTAAAGAATAGGACAAGGCATGTTGGTGAGGACATGAGTTGCATTTAGGCTCTGATCCCAGGACAATCCTAAAAATAGTCTTTTCTCCCAGCTAGATCATGTGAATGATCAACACTGAAATGAGGATAACACGATTTCGGAAGGAGTTGAACCTTGGGTGGAGACTGTGTAAAGGTAGGTTAGAGCTGGTCTCTGTAAAACCAAATCAGACAGAGAGAGTTTAATTTCTGTTAGGTAGAATCTCACAAAAGACAGGGTAGTGGCTTCCCTTCAAGTTCAGTATTTCTTTTCGGATTTCTATTCCATCTGGATTCTAGAAATAGCCAATGAATGAACTGGAAATACAATTTACTCTTAAAAGTTCGTCCCCATATGGGTCTTTGTGTTGAAGGAAAAGGAAGGGTTCCATATTCTGCCCCACTTGGGGGGGGGGGGAGGGTAGTGCCTAGACTCTTCAAATGGGAAACTTCTCATTTCTCCTGAGGCTACAGTTTATTGACTTAAAAGAGCAGGAGTTTAATTAACAGAAGAAATGAAGCCTATTGCATAATTAATTAGACATTTACCTGAAATCAATAATCTAATTGCCACACCTACATAGGGGATAATTTTCATTCTATTGAAAGCGATTTATTTATATCTATGTGTTAACAAGGTGATTGGTGGTTTGTTTAAGAGACTAACCCCATCTGCAAAGTGATAATTTATTGAACAATCAATTAATCTTTTTAGTATCGTAAATGTAAACAAGCAATGAAGAGCCACACCGTGTCTGCCTTTGAAAGGTCAGATTTGGGAGACTTCATCTTGCATTCTCCCTCTCAGTCACCATTAAGATATGAGCGATGAGTAAGGTTTTACTTTAACTATCCTTTTGGACTTGTTACTTTCATGGGGAGTCAATAACATGCAAAATATTTGTAAGTACATAAATCACCAATTAAAACCTGTATCCTGTCAGGGTGCCTGGGTGGCTCAGTCGGTCGAGTGTCCGACTTTGGCTCAGGTCATGATCTCACAGTTCATGAGTTCAAGCCCCGCATCGGGCTCTGTGCTGATGGCTCAGAGCCTGGAGCCTGCTTCGGATTCTGTGTCCCCCCCCCCCTCTCTCCACCGCCCACCCCTGTTTGTGCTCTGTCTTTCAAAAATGAATAAACATAAAAAAAAATTAAACCTGTATCCTGTCTTTAAAATAGGTTCCTAATCTAAATTGTGTTTCCCTTTTTAGAGATACACATCACTCTGTCCCAATACACCCAGCTCTATATATACCCTCTGGGCTTTTAATCCAACATGTGAAGAATTGTTTCATATCCAGGAGAATGAATTATAACCTTTATCTAGGAATATGGGTCCATGTCAAAAAGCTGTAAAGCTGAGGTTGAATTCCTATCCCGCAGTCTACATGCTTGTCCAAAGTCTATTTTGCTCTTTTCCCTCTGTACAACTGAGTCTGAAGTTTCCCAAGTCTTAAGGCACTTCCTGTTTTATGACTGTTCTCAAAGCATTTCATTTCTTAAAATATTGTCATAGCTCAGTTTGAATTCTCTTACATCTATCTTCAATCTTGACTTTCAGAAATCATAACATTTATACCAAGATACTCCCAACTCACTAGAAACAGAACCATAATAATTATGATATCAGCCTGTGTAGGTGGGAGGAACAATTCAACGTGTCCACAAAAATTTCTAAGACTTGATCTCTGAAGGCCCTTACAAACGTCATTAGACGGACGAGTATGTGCTGGAGGGCGACCAGGGAGGTGGTCTTGGAGAAACACGGTCTATACCAGGCTGATTACGTGAAAAGAAGTTTCTAGGTCTCAGGCCAGGGTTTTAAGTTGGGATTCTAGCACAGTGATTCATCATCTAGGGCTCCAGGGCAAGGGGTCCATGAAAATGGATGGACAAAATTGGATGGATTTTCACCAATTTCTAACTGAAATGCAGCATTCCCTTTCACTATGAATGTGGATTAAGAATACGTATGAATTAGTATTAAGAATACGTATGATTTTGCACCAAGGGATGGATACAATTCTATTACATTAAATATGCCACAGATCCATCACAGTGTCATGTTTGTTCCATACATCTTTAAAAGGACAGTAGGTATGAGATCTGTCGCTGGATCTTGTTATTTACTACGTTAATAAAGAAGCACATATGATATTATGATACTATGAGTTGGTCTTATCAGCATTTTAATGATTGTATTTTATTTTTTAATTTTTTATTATGTTTTATTTCTTTTTGAGAGAGAGAGCGAGAGCGTGAGGGAGGGGCAGAGAGAGACACACACACACAGAATCCGAAGCAGGCTCCAGGCTCTGAGCTGTCAGCACGGAGCCCGACGTGGGGCTCGAACTCACGAACTGTGAGATCGTGACCCGAGCCGAAGTCGGATGCTTCACCAACTGAGCCACCCAGGCACCCCTTTAATGGCTGTCTTTTAAAGTGCATTTTACATTATTGACTTAAAATCATTTTTCCTAAGACAGGTTCAGAGGCTTCATCAGATCTCCGAGAGAATCCAGGGGGCTTGGAATCTTTGGAAAGATCCTTGCCGTCTATGTGGAAAAAGCATAGGACAGTGCTGACCCTTCCTGGACAGGGCACGAGGCACACTTGCTTCCAGATGACAGACCCATTCCCCCGAGTGTGGGCTCCGACTCAGAACCCTTCCAATCAAAGCACTATTACCAGCGACGAGTGCAACTATTACCAAATGATGTTTGCTTGAAGTCTTTTATGCCTATGGGAACCCTCTGAGGTGGATTTTTCTGCAAACGAGGATTGTAACAATAGTTATCATTTACGGAGTACTGGGTATTTTACATATTTTGTCTCACCAAAACGTGTCCCAATCCCATGAGTTGGGTGTTACTTGATATGAAGAGTAGCTTAGGAGGTGGCAGAGACAATTTTCCCAAATCTTGGCTCCTTCCAGGATTCGCACACCAACAACGGCATCTTTTTCTTGAGAAAGAGAGAGAGAGAGAGAGTAAGGGTACCAACGTTCATGGAACCTGTTGTAGCCCACAGATACTAACATAAAGTCAACATTTTATCAGTATTGTAATAGATGGCACTTAACACTCAAGCTTCCACGTGGTCTTGTCTGGTAGTTATTGGCTGCTCCGTTGCGGCTGTTGAAAACAGAAGACTAAGAGGGAAAACCGAAGAACTAAGTGGAGAGGAAAAGACGGGTTCTAAGCAGGATCGTTTCGATGACTGTTACCCCCATGCAGTGTAGAAAATGTCAGCATGTCTCGCGTCCCTCTTTTGAGGTAGGGCTTTTGTGCTAGGCACAGAGGTACCAGGGAGCTGAAGAAGCCAGCCCGTCTCCAACGGGCTTCACAAGTTGGGAAGAGACTGCTATAAAAGTTGTACCCAAAATGAAAAGTAAAATGGTAACCCTAGCTGACGTTTATCAAGGACTGCCATATGCCAAATACTTTTCGAAGTGATTTACAGGCATTAAGTCATTTAATCCTCGAAGTAACTCCAAGAGCTGAGCGCTACCATTATTTCCTTCATCGTACAAACGAGGAGACGAAGCCAAAGAGAGATTAAGCCAGTTGCCCAAAGACACACAGCATGTAGTGACAGAACTGGGATTTTGACCAGAGGACCTGCGCTAAACCCCTGTCGCTCAGAATAAACCAAACGTTGTGAGTGCAGCGGCATCAGTGATGAAAGAAAGATGAATTCTGATTGAAAACCACAGGTCACCTTACCAAGCTGTGTGTGATATGCATTTGAACACTTATTTGACTTATTTGACTCAATAGATATTCCCTGAGTCCCTACTATGATAGTATTGGCTTCTTCTAAGCGATGCACCAGCTCTGCTGTTCCGGAGATGTTTTTAACCATTTCTCACCTGACCAGTGGAAGCAAAGTGATGATGGGGAGAACCAGGGGGCCATTTAAATGTTATGTAAATAGTAACAATTTCGCGTACACTTTCTATCAAAAAAGTGGCTTTACAGGCCAAAGCAAATTTTTTTTTTTTCAGGCCAAAGCCATTTTAAAAAAAGGAGAGTATCGTCCGGGAGGAGAAATCCCAAAGAGTTTGGAAGGTATTTAAATGTGTTCACTGTGGGATTTGCTCCCACATTCGTATACATTAACCGTTATACGTAGTTTTAAAACTTTAGAGATGCATTTTGCATGAAGAGAGATCACTGCATGATTTTTTTTTTCACATTTTCAGGACTCCTACTTTATGTTGTACTTGGAGTTGAGAGAACACTTAACGTCCAATATAATGCTCTGTCTTTTCACTTATTTCCAATAAAAGATTTATTTTCTTGAGAAGTCGTTTCTCTCCTCAACCAGGGAGGGTGTCCTTATTATTATTTAATTTTTTTCACTTATTTTATATTTGTTTTGGACATAGTGTAAAGCATTCAAATAATTTCGGCCATGGAAATGCCTGTTCAAGATGAATGTCCTTCATTTCTCCATTGGGTTTCTGAAATGATCTATTTGGACTCTGTTGTTGCTATTATCCAACTTACGATTTTTTCCTTCTCCTAAGAGTACACTCGATGGGATGCCGTACTAGTGGGAAAAGGCTAATTTTCTCTTTTGAAGTTTTTATCTTAATTAGTTAATATACAGTGTTATGTTCATTTCAGCTGTATAACAGAGTGATTCAGTAACTGCAGGCATCGCCCAGCGCTCATCGTGACTAGTGTCCTCCTGAACCCGAACCCGTTTCACCCATCCCCCTACCACCTCCCCTTGGGTAACCATCGGTTTGTTCTCCATAATTAGGAGTCTGATTCTTGATTTGCCTCTCTCTTATTTTTTTTCCCTTTGCTTGCTTGTTTTGTTTCTTATAAAAGGCAATTTTTTTTCTTTTTTTGGTGAAAGATTGTACTTTGAAAAAATCATGAAAAGATCTCGATTTAAATAGGGAACATATTCATGTTCACAATTTAGGAGGTACGAAATGACGAACAAATTCTCTTAACCCACCTTGTCCGCTCTGCACCTAGTTACCTTCTCAGAGGCAAACATGTAACTAGCTTAGATAGTATTCCAGAGATATTCCAGTAAAGTACAACTATATACATGTAAAAGGTGAATTTTCTGACTCAGAGTTGGTTAAGAGCTCAGATGAGCCCTTTAGGAGTCTATGTCTAGGGTATGCATCAGACTAAGAACTATCACAATCAATTTTAACTTTCAGGATATAACATAGTTTACCCCTAACTGAATCAAAACCTTTTTCTGGACTGTGGTGGAAGGGAACCCTCCAAGTTCTCAGGGTTAAGGTCGTAACAGCGCGTCAGGCATAGGCCAGGTAAGGGTTAGAGCCATCACCGGGAGATGCCAAGTCAGGCCAGAACAAATACCAGATTGGCAGTGACTCTGAAATTCGAGTTCAGAAAAACTGATGAGATAAAAGCAAGATGAGGGAAACTATAATTCATACATCAGAGGTCCAAACAAATCAGGATTTTGGAAGAATGAACCTCTTTTCTCAGACCAGCCCAAAGAGAATGTCTCTCTGGAAGGATACTGAGATCTTTGTATTAAAGACTCCCACCATGCCTACTTACTTTTACAATCAAACCTTGGTTTAAGAGTGTAATTCTTTCCAGAAACATGCTTGCAATCCAAAGCACTTGTATATCAAAGCGAATTTCAAGAACTGTTGGTTCAGTCGTGATCATGTGATGTTCGGTGTCAGGTACCCGACTGCCATCGCAAGCCAACGCTCGTTTATCAAGTTAAAATTTATCACAAATGTCTGATCCTCTTTCGGAACCCTCGCAGAACATGTTACTCGCAATCCAAGGTCTCACTCTCCTTCGAACACTCCATAACTGATCAGGGCTCGCCACATCCTTCCCGGAAATAAACCCTGCAGTTTTCTTTGACTCCACGAAAGTGGACAAAAGCCGGGCTCCTGATGTCAGAGGGGCTGGGGTGGGAAGGTTCAAGGCGAGGGGGACCCCACGGCGGGTGGACCTTATTGCGTTTTATTATTAGAAAGAGACTGGTTCCGTGGTTGTTTCTCTTAAAACCGAATTTTCTCGTCACCCCGCAAACTGCCCCTGATAGTTTGTTTCTAATAGTTTGCCCATGATCAATTCTCTCTGGCCTTCCCCCCCGGTTGTCTTCAGGTCTTTAACCCTTTGCTGGTTTTGCTTCCTTTTCTCTGTGCTTTCCTTTTATTTCATTGGACTTTAACCAGCCATACACAAACATCCCAGCTAATCTTTCCAAATTAGCACAGCACCAGCTCTGGAGGTTCTCATTAGATGTGCAGCTGAGATGTATCAGATCTCATTTGCCTAATATGGAGCCTAACTTTGGGCACCTGGCCCTTGCAGTAGGGGGTAAGGAAAAATAGGAACGGGTCTTTTGTCACTGCTATGCAGACTCACTAATTTGCTCCGCCTAATAAAATTACAAATGAATACAGCTTTATTCACATTGCCTTTATAGGTTATAATAACCTTGGTACCCCATAACCTCCTGCTAGCTGAATTAATCAGATCATATTAATATTTCTTCTTACTTTCTTTTAACTGGTTCTTCTCTTAATTAAAGGGGCCAAAGACGTAAACAGGGTAGGTGACTAGAAACACGGCGTCAGGTTATAAACAAGGCTCATTAAAAAGATGGATGTGCAGGCCGACTGCAAAAATTGCTTACTTTGCAAGTGTACATTTTGTAATTTCCTGACGACTAAAAGAACTAATGCCAGATCCCACCCCCCTCCCTTTTGCACATGTATAAAAGATGATAATTTTTGAATACCAGGGTGGGAATGGCAAAACCGAGGAACCTATTCATCAACCAGAATAAGGTCTTTCACATTATAAGACTCTGAGCTCCTTCCCCACAAGCCTACAAACGTGAAATATATTCAGAAGTGGAGAAAGAAAAGAAAAAAAAAAAACACAGGAAATGATTTAAAAAGGAAAAAAGAAAGATGAGGAACTTTTAAGAGAGAACGTTACACATATTACACCGCAGTTAAATTTGAAAGGAAAACGAGGGTCTTCTTAAAAGAGGAGTAAATCTTTTGAACTTGCCCCTGTTCAAGAAGGTGGGGGCGACACACACGTGTTTGCCTGCACACGCAGGGCAACAGAGAGCTTCATCTTTATGCATGAGAGCAAGAATCATTAAAGCGGACAGTCTACACTAGCAAGCTCGCGGGAAGTTGTAACTACAAAACAGAGCTGGAAATGGTACGGTGTGGGAAATTTAATTCGGGCGTGTTTTCCATTGTTGTAAATGCTTTGCGTCCACTCGTACGTTGACACGATGGTGTGCCTACGCCACGATGCTGAATAGGTTCAGAGGCATGGAATCGACAGGCGTCTTACAGGTGGATTCTAGAAGCCACGTGTTTACATTTGATGCATTCGTAATATCTACATATTTATGTTTATAATTCATGCTTTTATTTGTACACTCCCACACATACAGACGCTCCTCCGGTCCCAGTTCTGGTGTTTTGAAACTTTTGCCCCCATTCGCATCCCCAAGCAAGAAGGCGCCCGCATTTTTATCCTGGCAGCAATTACTGGCAAAACCCAAGCTCTGATTTCCTGTCCTTCCATCTCCCTTCTCAACGAGAGAGAAAGTCATTCTGACAGGATGATGCACAGCAAGACCAGGCAAGACCTCACTTCTTCATGAATAAATTAGAGATGAAAGTTTAACTGATCCCCTTGCATTTTTATGGAAGGACCTCATCCTAATTTACCTAAATGCTTTGAGTAAAAGGAAAGAAAATGTAAGAGGCCAAGGTGGAAAGGTTAAAATCTGCGTTTAAAGGGAGGGGTTTTTTTCAACACACCACAACACACGGACGCCGGATGCCAGCAACTGTTCTAATGATTCCTTACTCAAACATGTAAGGGAAAAACCAAAGAAAGGAAGAATTTTCTTTCTCTGCCAGTATTGCTTCTTAGAATGAAATGCTGCAGGTGTGACCAACGATTCTTGGTTCAAGAAATTCCTCACAGATAGATTTTCTATACATATACACGTGTCTGTGTGTGTGTGTGTGTGTGTGTGTGTGTGTGTGTATTATATATATAGCAAACACAGGAGTGGAGACTGAACAATCTGTATTTAAGGTATTATTTTCCTCAATGGAGCTCAAACTCTGTGGAAATGGCATTTGTTTTTCATCAAACACTTCTAGGATATGCTTCAGCAAGTGACCTATTTCAGCATTTTCTCCACTGATGCATTTTTAGTACTAGGCAGGCAGGCCAGGAGATGGGGTGCGGGGCCCAAGTATCAGGTTTTCCCATATAGGATCAGACCAGTTGGGCTAATGGTTTTGGAATCCCGCCTCTGGCATTGGCCATTACCTGATGCTTCAGAAGCCAGGAATGAATTTGCATGACCCCAGCCCTTGAGATGTCCCCTGTGGAAAAATAGGAAATTGGCGAGTAGGATCATTTCACGGATGTGCTGAAGTTGTCATTCTTAGAAATCTGTGGCTTCAGCTCTGTGCCTGGGAAGTTCACCTGCAAATGCATTTTGAGCGGTTCCCATCTGCAAATTGCTGGTTTTATAGGGAGAGGAGGAAGCCTGAGAGTCCATTCTTAGTCTCCCTTGCCTTTGGCTATTGAAAAGGTTGCTAAATACCATGTCCCGATAATATTGGGGTTGGATGTGCAAACTCGTCAGGCATGACTGAAACAGCGAGAAATAATACTGTTTCGAAAGGGTCCAAGAAGAAAATTAAATCATTCCGATCCACTGGTTTTTGTTTTGTTTTGTTTTAATGGCAGTTTAGCATGCAGTTATTAAATGGTAGAGAAAAAAGAAAAAGAAAAGAAAAAATGGAAGCAAATCTATCCATGTCATGATTTCACTATGCCCTTAAAACTTTAAGGATGCTTGAGGTTGTACATGTGTGCTTTAGGTTTTAAATTACATGTCCCTGGCATAAAATCATTGTGACGTCTCATCGCGCTTTGTCCTAGTAAGGTAGACTTTCAAATCTTGTCCGTGGCCGGTCACAGACACATTTTGAATGGAGCCTTTTTAATTGTAAGTTTTTCAAAACTGTTACATCCATTTCAAAAATAAATAAACCTCAGGGATAAGACAGACTGTTTTCATCCCCGTTCCACGGGATCCCATATTTTAATAAGCATTCTAAGTTAGTGATAACCAAAAGCTGTGTGACTGGAGATCCTTATTTTATATCCTGGTGGGTTGTTTTCTTTTGTTTGTTTTTTGTTTTTTGTGGGGTTTTTTTTTTTTGCTAAAATGACTAAAGCTTCTGCAATATTCACTGTGATCACCTTTAAAAATTTTGACATCTTAATTAGCGTTGGGGGGGGGGTGTTAGAGACCATTTTTACCAAAGAGAAGCACAGCCTTTTCAAAGAGTCCCACAGACTGGCTACGTATATTTTTTGAACGTTAAAAGTCTTTTTTTTTCCCTCCCCACCCCCTGTCCTCTTTTGATTATTTTTCTGGAATGAATGTCTGTTTCCCTTTCACCATTTGCCATTACAGGAGTATAATTCCATGATCCCTTTCTTCTCCATGCAACTTCCTCTAAACAAAAGGACACAATAAATAAACACAGGAGATAAGACAGTTCCCCCCCCCCACCCCCACCTCCCAACCCCCTTCCCTTGAATGTCTTGAGCAGCCGGAACCACTTTAGTCCTTCAAATATTGTCCTGAATTAGTATCCACGCTGATGCAGTGAGGCTAGAGTGTATAATAATGCACACTCCCAACTGTAATATGTGTATTGATATATATTTTTTCTAGTTCTTTTGGCAAACCTATCTTGCTGACTATACTGATGAAGGTTGCAAGTAATTGTGTACGCGTTTCTGTGAAAGATAAATGACCTTCCTTCCCAAGGACGCTTGGCCAGGCCTTAATCCTGAGCGTGTGTGCGCGCGCGCGCGCGCGTGTGTAACTGTTTTTTGAAGGCCTGACAAGGCATTTTGATCATTTCCTCATTTTGAGGCCTACCCACGGCCTCCTCCGTGGCCCCCCTCTCTGAAACGTTATTATTCTGTCGTGAGCCCTTCTCTGGCCAGGATGTTACTTCATTTCCACCTTTTGTCTCAGCCTGAATGTGAATGATGTTCTTTCGGCAATATACGGCCGTTTAAACTCCCCGTTGCTGCCTTACATAAATATACAACACCCGTCTCGCCCTATAACTCACTTTAGGCCTGGAAAAATAGTGACTTCCTTTATTGGTCAGATTCTCCCGCAATTCCCAACAGCTGTATGTTCTCACCTTTGAGGATCCACACCGTCCGATTTGTATTTGTCTCAGCACTATGGCTGTGGATTGCCAATAAAAACGAGTCCCATTTTTATAACCCCTGAGAACACAGGGGCCGGCTTTCCGGAGACACGGATACCCCCGCCCACCCCCCGACCCCCCAAAAACAAACAAACCAAACCTCCCCACAACTTACCAAAAAGTGGTCTTTTTGTCTCAAGGACAGATGGCCTTCGAAGCGAGTGAGTCGGGGATTCAGTAAGGCATGAAACGTGGTCTCTGGGCCCATTCATTTCCCTCAAGAAAATCCGTGTTTATTTGCTTCCTTAAGAGAACAAACGGGGTGACAGGGCATATCATCATTAAAGTGACGCGTGCTCCTCGGTATATGGGATACCCATATATGCAAGAGACTGTCTAAAAGGAATACCAAAATTCACATTCCATTAGTTCCTTCACCTCTGCTAAGAAGTTCAGTTACATCCCTGTGCCTCTGAATTGAGAGGGATTTTTAAATGGGTGGATTATATCGGATTTACGTATTTATTCATTTGTTTGTTTTTAAAGCTTATTTATTTTAATTAGAGTTTTTCTCTCTTTCCTTTCTTTCTTTCTTTCTTTCTTTCATGAGAGAGAGAGAGAGAGAGAGAGAGAGAGAGAGAATACAAGCAGGGGAGGGGCACAGAGAGGGAGGGAGACACAGAATCTGAAGCAGGGTCCAGGTTCCGAGCTGTCAGCACAGAGCCCAAAGTGGAGCTTGAACTCACGAACCATGAGTTCATGGCCTGAGCTGAAGTCCAACTCTTAACGACTGAGCCACCCGGGTGTCCTTTGAATTTATTTCTTAAAGATGATGTAGGAAAAAAAAGTTGCTTTCAGAATGGAAATCACTACACAGTCAAAAGGTGGTAGTATAATGGCTAAAAGCACTGTATTTAGTTATGGATGCTCATGGGTTGTGGAACTGAGCTCCATTTCTGCTTAGGAACTGGAGAATTTCGAACAACTTCCTACATATATCTGAGCCTCAGTTGCTACCTCTGTCAAATGGGGGCTCACTACGTCTCTGTCCTGTTTTGCGCATTAAAAAGAAAAACTGCATTAATGAGTAAAGTCCAAAGTGCTCTACAAATGGAAGATCACATTTTTTTTTTGTCCTCTGTAATAAAGTTGTGGCTAATATATACAACTTTTATTCTTTTAATTCATTCATTTATTTTTGAGAGAGAGACAGACAGACAGAACACAAGCAGGGGAGGGGCAGAGAGAGAGGGAGACACAGAATCCGAAGCAGGCTCCAGGCTCCGAGCTGTCAGCACAGAGCCCGACTCGGGGCTCGAACTGATGAATCTCGAGATCATGACCTGAACTAAGTCAGACGAGTAACTGACTGAGCCACCCGGGGGGGGGCCCCGTACTATATGCAACTTTGAAATAGCAATGTTCTGGAAAAGCAGGGGCATGAGATGGAGAAAATGAAGACCTTGGGCATCCTGGATTCGTGCCACAAAACCACACACTGAAGGGAAAGGGCAAGAATATTAAATACTAACGCGTCAAAGCTGCACTTAAAAAGGACGTAAACTCGAGGAACAGGGAAATTTGCCAGATTAAAGTCAGTGACACCCCTCTATTTTATGACCTCGCAGCTCTCCACAGGAGGAAGAAGGCTGACTGCTGACATACAGCATGTGTTAGCAGAAGGGACTGCCTGCCAGCTCTTTGCCAAGTGCACACCGACAATTGTTTCTGTCGTGCGCAAAGCTCTGGCTTTGGGAGGTGTTTCCTTCCGTGCTCCCAGCATCACCCCCGAAGCACGACTGATGACTTTGGAAAGGCACCTACCTGTGCTCAACCCATTAAACCTGCCCCCCCCCAAGGCGGCTCCCAAACAGACTCACATGATCTTTTCAGTATTTACCCCGAACGCGGCCGAGGAACGCACAGTCTCTTCATGTCTACACCTGCTCCTCGGATGGATGCGCAGAAGGAGCTTCTTGGAAGTTCTCTTCTACGCCCCCACGTCGGACCCAAATCTCCAAAACTGTCCCTCGGAGGAACTGAACCTTTTCTTCGGGTCAAACTGCTCCCTTGTCAGTGGGGAAATTTTTCTGCTCCAGGTGAAATGTTACCAAGTACGTTTCCCCCCACGAAGCCCTGGACTCGAGCTGTTTTATTTATCTGACCGATCCGAGGACTGTAAAACGTGCTGTTGCACATTGTAACATAAGCCTTTTTTTTTTTTTTTTTTTTTTTTCCTAAAGTGTGCCCTGAGTATTTGCAATTGTTATCAGGCCCAGATGTATCCAAGTGTCAGCGAGGAGCTCTGCTAGCTGGTTCAGATATACAGAATGTAATTAATTAGCTCAAAGGCCTCTGCTCCAAGTTTGTAGTAGAAGGAGCGCCTGAGAATAACCATTTGCTCCTCTCCCCTCCCTCCCCTCCCCTTACCCCCCCCCTCCAAAATGGTGGCAAAAGGTGAGAATCTATTGTTCGTGATGCCGAAGGTCTGAGAAAGAGCAGATTCATGTTTCGATGGAGATTCCCGCCCCGCCCCTCCGTGGCAAAAGTTAGCTGGGGGGGGAAAAAAAAGATTAATAAAAGCTGGGAGCGGAAGTGGACGGGTTGAGAGGGTCTCAAAGGGGACAAAGTGGTCCTCGCTGCATTTTAAGACGGTGTGCTGAAAATCCCAAATCACATTATTTTTGCTTTCTTCCTGGTACCTAAGAACCTTTTCTCTAGCACAGCGTACTGGACGGGGCACAGGTTGGGAAGCGTTGCCTATAAAATGCAAACGCTCCTTCTTGGACACGTTTCTAAAAGTTGAAGGTCTAGAAGGGAGAATCTGGACGGAGAAGAAAGCAAAAAAGGTATGATGCAACCAAGGATGGGCGTATGGTAAGCTGAGCTGCATTCTTAAGAGCACTGATCAGTATATTAGTTTCGGGGCGGGGGGGGAAGGCACACCAAACAAAAATAGGGGAGTCGTTTACCCAATGCAGTACACATTGGTGAAGGCAGCGTAATTCCTTCCTGACCCTTGCAGGAAATCAGTTTATGCCCTGAAGCATGAAATTTGATTGTAATTATTTTAGCTTGCTCGGCTACATATGTTATTGATGTTCTTTCCTAAAAATCACCAGCCTTTTAGAAACCCTGCCATAGTACTTGACTCCATGACCTGTAAGGTATACATAATAGAAAATAAACCATGCAGGGTTTCTCTATTGATTGTTCCACAGAAACTCTCTCTTCCTAAAGAGCAAAGCCCCAGTGTTCTTATAATAGTTGTATATAAAAACAAGACTCTATTTACAAACGTCTCTATGCTTCTAAAAGCTGCAAAGTCCGTATGAGTTAACCAACTGCCTAGAAATCTCATGTATTCTGAGAAAATCCAAAGTTCCATAGAGACTTTGCCCTTCGCTTAGAAAATGTTGTGTCCTATTGGGGGCGGGGGGGGTTGTTTGTTTTGTTTTTACAATTACAGTGAAGTGACAAGTTGGGACAATTATCCACATGACAGAGGTCTCTGAGTGTGTTACTGAAAATACACACTGAGGTGAAGATCCCATGAAGTTACATGTATTTATCAAAGTTGGTTTTTTTTTTAATGTTTTAATGTTTATTTTTGAGAGAGAGAGAGCGAGCACGAGTGAGGGAGGGGCTGAGAACGGAGGGAGACACAGAATCTGAAGTAGGCTCCAGGCCCTGAGCTGTCAGCCCAGAGCCGGATGTGGGGCTCGAACCCACAAAATCATGACCCCAGCCAAAGTCGGACGCTTAACCGACTGTACTTATCAAAGTTTTCAAATAACTTTCCAATTCCTCACTTTGCCTTCCTGCTGAATAAATGAGTGAAGATGCTAGTCTTGTAAATAAATAATAAATCAGTCAGATAAGCCAGGTAAAATCAGATTACAACTTCCTGAATCCCAAACTAGAGACTTGTGGTATTTATGGGTTTGCTTGCAGACCTACTCTCCTTCCCCAGCTGATTCTCTTAGGAAAATCAAAGACTTTTCCTGGAAAGCAGAGAAAGCTCGTCTTCATAATACAGAAATACATGCCAATATCTGTACATTTTCTGTTAGTTTGCTCTTTGGAGAAGGCTGCCTTCCAGCCTGAGCACAAAAACCTAACTGAAATAGAATTAATTTTTTTTAATGTTTATTTTTGAGAGAGAGAGAGAGAGAGAGAGAGCACAGGCAGGGGAGGGGCAGAGAGAGAGGGAGACACAGAATCCGAAGCAGACTCCAGGCTCTGAGATGTCAGCACAGAGCCCGATGCAGGGCTGGAACCCACGAACCACAAGACCATGACCTGAGCTGAAGTCAGACGTTTAACCAACTGAGCCACCCAGGCGCCCCCGAAATAGAATTAAATCCTGACTACGTCTTGAATCACCATCCAAATGCCCTGCTACACCAAATTTTACTCAGAATTGTGAATGGCTTCAGCTACCTGTCTTTTTTCCTTTATGCTATGCTTCCAAATACTTTTTAAAAATTTACTTATTTAGGGGTGCCTGGGTGGCTCAGTCGGTTGGGCATCTGGCTTCGGCTCAGGTCATGATCTCGTGGCTCCTGAGTTCGAGGCCCACATCGGGCTCCGTGCTGACAGCTCGGAGCCTGGAGCCTGCTTCCGATTCTGTGTCTCCCTCTCTCTCTGCTCCTTCCCCACTCGTGCTCTGTCTCTCTCTCTCTCTCAAAAATAAATAAATGTTTAAAAAAAACTACTTATTTATTGGGGGGGGGGGGGAGGAGGGGCAGAGAGAGAGGGAGAGAGAGAATCCCAAGCAGGCTCTGCACTGTCAGCACAGAGCCTGACACGAGGCTCGAACTCACAAACCGTGAGATCACGACCTGAGCTGAAACCAAGAGTCAGGAGATCAACGAACTGAGCACCCAGGCGACCCTCTGCTTCCAAATCCTTAATGCCAAAATACTCTGTGGCATGTGCCTGACCACAACTGTGTGATCAGACATGACCAGCTAGCCCCCCGGAATTTCCATCTTACCAAGTAAGAGCAGTATTACAGAAACGAATCACGCAATTAATTCTTGATTATCCCAGCAATAAGGACAGAGGGGGGACAGCGAAGAGTGTGAATACCCAGAGAAACAGGACTGCAGAGGCGGCTGGGAAGGATGGGAGGGTTTTCTGAGGAGGGATGTCTGAAACGAGATTGGAAACTCCAGTAGGAACTAAGCAGTCAGGTGGGAGGCGAAACACTTTTCACACCGAAGAAACATCTCTCTTTCGCAGTGGGATGAATGCACTTGGCTTTGCTTGGCCGTCTGACCTCTTCCTTTAGAGGGAAAGTCAGTCTCAGCACATTCGGGACAAGGCATGTGCGTGAAACCTATTCTGCCGGTTGCCAGAGGGGCTGTTGTAATCTCAGGACATCCCTGTGACTCTCTGTGACGCCACTGTGATTTTCCTTCAGACTTTGCTCCCATGGCCCCTGATTTGGCTCTGGCGAGGCATCAGGAAGCCTCCTGCGGAAAGGCTGTGCTACCCCAGAGGTAAAACTCAAACCACACCTAATTTCAGGGGCGAAGAGCTTATGATATAAAGAGACAGAGGACTTCACAAGATATCAGAATATTCAAAAAGAGGATGAAAGGGAAATGGCAGATAATGAAGGGACAAGAAAAAAGGAAACCTCTTCCTTTCTAAAGAGGATTCCTATATTGGTCATAAAATAAAGAGGCACCTAAATGCTTCAAGGAGCAGCAGCAGGTAAATAACGGAGTGGAAATGGGAGAACACACGTGTTTCTATGCGAATATGCTCAACTTTCTGCCGCCCACCCCCCACCATCCCCACCTGGTTAGATCGTGCAGGCTCTCACACCTCCTCTTATGAGATAATTTTCCCCTGAAGCCTTCGTCCTGCCAAGTCAACATGGCTTATGAAAATCAAGTTGTATTCTGTATATTTAATACATCATCTCTAAGGATAATCATTCTGGAATCTGAACTTGTTTCTGTTATCTAGCTCTGCTTGACAATGATTTATGAACCAGAAAACAAGACAGCTTCATTTTCATAAAGCAAACGGAACCTTCTGGACCAGGAGGAGCTGTGAAACTCGTTTTGACTGGTAAACTGAAACAAACATGACATAAAAGTCAATACAATCGCACCGCTGGGTTCTCATCGCGCAGTGTAACTTTTTCCCCCAATCCAGCAGGATGACAGTTGAAATGTTGCATGATCCAATAGCAATTTTTATCTTACTAATTACCAGCCTGGTGTGATCAGGAAGGGCGCTGAGAAATGGAAATAAACACATGACAATCATCTCCTAGAAATGTCAGGCTCACTCAGGAAAAGAGAGGTGGGGAAAAAAAAATGTTTTGGAAGGAAATATTTTACAGTTTCTATTAAAAACTCTTTGATGTCTTTAACTTAAAAAGATGGCAATATTATATGCCTGATGTGGACATAATTTACCAATAGTAAATGCTACTCATGATGCGAATTTGCAAAATAATTTAATGATGTCTGTGAACTACACTGAACATTGCGAAGATAGTCTTTTGCCCGTATGCATACATGACATGTGCCTAATTACGGTAATAAACTCTTTGCTGATTCACATGGGAGGGAGGGAGGTTTTTCAGAGTAGGAGAGAGAACAAAGCACCGTAGTTCATACCTGAGTGTCATCACTTATTTGGGGCAAGCCTTTTTCTTTTATTATAGAGAGAGACACAGAGCGCAAGCAGGGGACAGGGGCAGAGGGACGGGGAGAGAGAGAATCTTAAGCAGGTTCCACACTCAGCATGGAGGCCAATGCAGGCGCTGCAACCCAGGACCCTGGGATCATGACCTGAGCAGAAATCAAGAGTCTGAGGCTCAACCAACTGAGTCACCCAGGCGCCCCTGGGCAAGTCCTTCTATTCACTAGGCATCATTGTTCTCCTCTATTAGAAGGGGACGATTAATAATCATATGAAGCCTACTGGGTTGTTGAGAGAGGATAAAATGACATTTCGCTCTGTGTGCCTTCTTTTGTTGTTCTTGTTGAGTTGTTTGGCAAGCATTACGGGATATCTGCCCCCTTCTTCCGCTTGCTTTTGGAAAATAAGACAAAGGTGAAAACTATTCACATGGTATCCACTACTTTGAAATGTAAGAAGAGAATTTATCAAAATCTTCTAAAACTACGCCACAGTGGTAAAGTTACATCATGAACACATCTGGGCAAAATGGAATGATAGTGCCTTAAGTGCCTGATTTAGTCTTTGAAAATGGTCTTAAAAGGAGACAGGAACATAAAACAATAGCCATTTTAATGGACTGCATTTGGCTAACTTCAGCGTCTGAATAATTGATTTGAAATCATAATCCTCATACATATTGTTAACTATCAGAGGTATATAAAAAGTATTAGATGGAACACATGAGATCTCACCTAATTCCCATGTATGTTAAATGATCTTTGTCTACATTTGATTTAAATCTGATAGACTACAGAAACACACTTCCATTGCAGAAGCAAAATGCACCATTTGCGGAGGTCGGGGGGGGGGCGCTATTTTTGTCTACACCAAAGGCTACTCCATGATTGTGTCAGAAGTATTTTTTTTAATGTTTATTTACTTAATTTTGAGAGAGAAAGAGAGAGTGGGACCTAGGGATGGGCAGACAGAGAGACAGAGAGAGAGAGAGAGAGAGAGAATCTCAAGCAGGCAGATTTCACTCCATTAGCACAGAGCCCAAATGCAAGAGCTCAATCCCATGAACCATGAGATCATGACCTGAGCCAAGATCAAGAGTCGGACACTTAACCAACTGAGCCATCCAGGCGCCCCAACATCAGACAGATTTTTAAAAGTGAAATGAGATAAAGGAGCAGAGGTGGGTCTTTGGACTCATTTCTACTGCTTGTCTATTCATCTATTGTTACTTTTTAAATATATTGGTTTTTTTTTTTTGAATTTCGAAATGTATATTCTAAAGATGAATAAATTACGTACGTACACCTTAAATTCTTGGTGTTTTAAAAAAAAAAACACAAACCCTTATACCTACCACCCACTCATCATACTACTCTCCGGGATTTTGTGTTAACAATTCCATCCTTTTTTTTTTTTTTTAGACTTTTTTTCACATTCATATGGATCTCTAATCAGTATGAGATTTGGATTTACTTTTTTAAAACTTTTACGGGAATGGGAGTCATATGTGTGTCTCTTTCACTGTCTTCTTTTGTTCAACCTTAGGTTTTTGTGATCATTGATGGTCATACATGTAGCTATTCCCTTTTTCCAGCCTATAGTTTCCATTGTATGAATATGCCATATACACACACACACACACACACACACACACACATATATTCATTCTACTGTTGATGGACATCTGGGTTATTTCAGTTTTAGACTATTTTGAACAGTGTTGGGCACTTTTAGAACCATTTCTTCAGGTGTACTTCTAGAAGCCAAATTACGATGTTGGAAGATTCACACATTACCAAGTTACCTGATAATGTCCAACTGTTGTCCAAGATGGCCGTCTCAATTTATTTCCCATTCAGCCGTGATGAGAACTCCCATTGCCCTAGATCCTCACCAAATCAAAGTAATCAGCATATTCATTGAAACATGATTCAATCTGGGGACAACAGATCATCAAGGTGACATTTTGATTTTACAATCCTTGTCCCAGAGTCTAATAAACGTAGTGAGTTGAACTGAAATCTTCTTAGCTAATTAACCCAACATTGGTGTTTTCTGTGGGACACTAAAACAGAGTCAACATGCTCGTCCAGGCTTTCGGCCCAAACTCTCCGACCAATTGGAATGTCATACAGATTCTGGAAACTCAAAGTTGGAGGTGAGGAGCTAAATTATACCATGAGATGTACAAAGGACTGATAAGGAATCCACCTTTGCTCCCTGTATGCCTTGTTTGGGCATAGATGGGAAGAAGGATTACAACTACTCCTGCTCAGGGGGTTTGCCAAGGAAGGGAAAACCCAAAGAATTGAATTTTGATTGAGGAAGACCAGCCAGGTGATTCTAAATTTCTTCTTCGTTTTACATATTGTACTGTTGTCTTTGAATGTCAGTGCATCAGTGTTCAGAAGTTAAACAGCTGTTTAGACACATGAATGTCCATAAATCCTCAGTCGATGATTTTGACTAATTACCCCACTGTTTTACACGTAAAGACTTCATCAAAAAATATTTTCTCAATGGGATCAAATGTTGTAAGCTTGGCAAATTTACAGACTTTAGATAAGTCTAATTCTTAATGATTTCTCGCAATAAATAGACTAAATGATTTTATGACCAGGCATGTGACTGATGAGGAACAGTTACGTATCGACAGATATTAAAAATGTATTTATGTTAACTAGATCGTGTGAACGGTAGCATTTTCCGAGGACAGTTTCTCCGTTCATCAAATTAATGGTTTTCCTTCAGGTGAAGAGACATAAAGTACTTGAAAAAGGTTAGGTTAGGTCCTCATGTGGTGACCAGACCGCACTGAAAAATACACGATTTAATCATTTCCTTTCTAAGAAAAATCAGCCGTAGTTACTATATAATTAATCTATCAGCAGCAGTTATTGTATTGACTATAAAACAGACAAAAATATGGGTCTGACCCTGCCTTGTCTTCTTGTTCAGGTGGGAAGAGAGGTGGTCTGAAATATGAACCATCATCTTTGCGCCTAAATTAGCCAAGTGAAAAGGGGAGACAGAATTTAGGAGGGCGTTTTTAAACAGACTGAAACAAAGCTATTAAACTGACAAAATGTAACCTGACAGTTTCACTTTGTGAACTACGTCTTGGAATATTTGTACAACCGAGGAACAGAAAGACCATATGTGGGGACAGAGATAAAGGTCTCAATTCTTCTTGGGTTGTTTATTTTCAAAATAACACCTTTTGAACGTTAAGTATTTTAGACACGTTCCAATAATTTGCCTGGAGCCAGTTTGGGGACTGCCTAGTGGTGCTTCCTTGTCCTTATACAGTGCAACCGCCTCGAGATCATCTGCAAACTGTCCGCTGTAAACGCGGAAGCATATGTGCAAGTTAATGAAGACAAGCATGGATGGGATTCAATCTCAGATTGAGACGCTACGGCTCTTCTCTTCTGATGTGTGTCTGTTTCTTGCAGGTACCCGGTTTTGATGGCCCCGGGCAAACAGGAGCAGAAATCCCAACATAGGATGGAGGAAAGGATAGACGCACTCATTCTTCCAACCAATGTTTGTTGATTACCTACTATGTTGTGGGTCCTGAGCGCGGTGCAGTGATTTTCATTCAAAAGGAGGCACTCCACAGAGAGACTCTTTGATTTCTCGCTGGAGAGAGTGGCGGTGGGAATCAGCACATACATCCAGTAACGAGTTGAATACACATCCAGGGCAGCATATAGTAGATTACTTGATACTGATACGGTCTCCACTGCCTACACACGGCTAATGTTTTGCTCTGAGTTCTAGTACTGAAGTGAACGATACATTTGACTCTAACTTGCTTTTAAGTCACAGAACAATTTGGCTGAATTTTACTGGATGTCGTAAGATTCTCTTGATATTGTGTGTGTGTGTGTGTGTGTGTGTGTGTCCCCATCCTTATTTTTAGTATGGATTTCACGCTATTGCCGACAATCCTTCAAATGTTTTGATCAAGGTCATATATGAGACTACTTATCGTGTTAAGAATAAACTCAGCCCCTATGAAGATGTATGTCCTGTTTATACATGAGCTCTAAACCAAGTTTATAATTTTATTACATTCACAAAGCAATACATGTTTGTTTTTCAAATTTAAAACACTTAACGAAACGTTCGCACTGTGGGGTCTCTGGGTTTAATACCAGCCATCGCAGGTAAACGGACGTAAGCCAAGAAAGGAAAGGAAGGAAGAAAGGAAGAAACACCTTACAGGATTTCTGTATCTTGAAATAAAACTTTGCCCTTTGGGAATGCGACACGAACCACCGAATGTATTGCGATTCATGCTAGCTTACAGAAACAGAGACACGGACTGCGGAAATTTCAAAGGCATCTGGTGTAGGCCTTGCCTACCTGGAACGTGCTTCCAGAATTTCAGTTCTGGCCCGTGTTCCTCTTTCCCGCCGTGGACTCCACAGACCTTTGGGCCAGGAGAGCTGAAGAGATACTCCTGGCCCATAGCATTACTGAAGGAAGCAGGCGGCGACAAGATTACCCCGGAAAGCCATTCATTATGCGTTTTCAATATCCTCTAAAAGGGTTGCCCACCCCTAACTACATATTTATACATATTTACTTGATAATCAATAAAGGAAAATGGCTGCATTATTTTGATTAAAATATCAACCCTACGTGTGACTATAAAATCACATTTAAGAAGCCAGAAAAGGGGAGATAGGAGTTCATGCCTCCCTCCAGCCTATGATATATGAGATTTTCAGGCTGTGAGGAGAGCAGACACATTAAGAAAATAGTGCTAATGATATTAAAGTACTTTACAAGGCTTGTTACTAAGAGCTGACGAACCTGTCAAGTGTATAATGTAGGAGGCTATCGTAACGTTCTCAGAAAACCATACCTCTACTCCATTTCACTGCAATCTCCTAATAATGGAGCTGCTATAAATTCTCGCCAGCAATGGGACAGAGCCATGGCTTCTCACCCCAATGTGAGGACATGATAAATATAAAAGAAAATGGCTGTCAGTTTTGGCTCCTGAACCTTATTACAAAGTCTTAATCTTACTGGCCTCAGCACCTTTTATCACCGCCTTGTTATGAGCTGATGGCTTTTTTATTTGCTGGGAAATGGAGGATGTGTCATTTGATGTCCTTTTATGTAGCCACTGCTCTGTCCTCTCACGAAAAAAAAAAAAAAACCACAACATTTTATATGTTTATTACAGTAACCAATTAAATGCAAGGCTCCCGCTGTCGGCTCAGGTACTGTGTGCGCTTAGGATCTAACAGAGTCTGGATTTAAATACATCATTAGAAGTATTTATGTGAATGGGACCCAAATAGGAAATTAATTTCTTCTCGGCACTGGAGATAGGGCCTGTGCAATATTCGTGATTGTTTATACTCGCTCTTATTGTTTACCGGGATTGGTCATTCTTGGTTCCAAGGTCGGCCGGAAATCCCAGGTCTCGCTCTTCTTCTTCCTTCAAACGTCTCAGCTCCGAGGAAGGAGGCCTCGTAAACCCAGTCGGGCTCAAACTCGGCTCAGGTTCAATCAGCGTGATCCTGAAGATGAGATAAATTGCAATTATCTAAATATTAGTCTAAAACTCTCGCAGCTCACTTCCCATCGTCCTCGCTTGTGGCAAATGGGAGAGTCTGAACTTGGCTTGAAGCGCTGACCCTGACGGGACCTCTCTACCCACCGGAACTGCTCCAAAGTGCTGAAATCAGGTACTTAACAGAACCTGACATTGATGGGCTGCTTTCAAGCTGCGGCCGGAGACTCCATCACCGGATCTGATCTTCAGTTTGTGTCCATAAACACGCGATGGCCCTGAGTGTCTATGCACAGAGAGCTTTATCCTGACGGTTGGCCCCTGCCAGCTGAAAACCAGGCCCTTGGGTTGGGAAATTACCAATTTCATGCAGGGGTGGGGCTTGCGTGGTGTCTGTCCGCGTTCGAGCGGGTGCCCAGCATATGTTTCTCTTCGCCCAAGGCTTCTGCATTCCAGAGTCAAAGGCCAAGGGTCCCCGGAGATTTATTTCTCTGCATCTCGGAGGAAATTGCCAAGTTGATGGTTCCAGGAGGCAGTGTCTACGTGAAGCTAGCAAAAAGGATTTAAAAACAACAATTCGGTGCTATGACTGGCACCCTCTGTCAACGACATTCTAGCAAATAATTGATTTGACTAAGTTTTTAATGCAATGAATTATTCATTTTCCTAAAGAGACGGAATTAGAATTAGCTGGTAAAGCAAGCATTGTCGAGGCAAAATTCACACTCTCTCCTTATTTACTGTATCATGAGAAATTGCCTGAGTTACGCAGGAACCTATTTTGTTCTGATACCTAGTGCTGGGCCGTAGGAAGAGATGGAAAATACTTGAAGATGTTCTTTTCTTTGAAAAGGAAAGTATTTGAGCACTTCTGTTTCCTGGATGCACGTGCCATGGAAGAGTGAAAAATCTCCTTGAGTTTTGTTTGTTTCTTTGTTTTACCTCGACTTTTCACTTGTAATTCTCCGTTGAAGGTGTATTTATGCTTGAAATGCAACTTTGGCATATGGGGGGGCACCAAAATGGCCCCTCCTGTGATTGTTCCTGAAATAAGACGTTCGTGATTTGCCACTCCGGGAGAAAAGACCTGATGAAAATCTTAATGCGCTGGAAAAAAGCAAACTGCATGTCTAGAAAGTTCATTAATAAAGAAATAACCCTCCCCATATAAAGGCGGGCAGTCCCCTTCACAATCTTCCCCTTCCTCTTCTCCCCAAGTACAAAAAGTACAGTGAAATCTACACATGCAGAGTAATGAGACAGAGCAGTCTGTCGCCACTAACCCAGAGACTCTTGGCCAGGCCCTCGGAAGAGGTGATCGGGTTAACTGGTCTGTGACTCACAGTATCACCTCTCACTGACTTTCACCGTGCATTTCTCAGTCTGCTTGGAAGAGAGGAAGAGGAGTCTACTCCCCACGCTCATAATGAGATCGTTCCCTTGTGTGCGAATCGCGCGTTGCATTTTAGGCAACTTTTGCACGTGTATTTCTTTTAGCTCAGGCTCACAATCGTGCTCTCGTAGAAGATGGGGGAAACATAAATGTGTTCATCCATCAGACAAGGGGTCAGATACAGAGCAGGATGCCCAGTTAAATTTCAAGTGGGGGCACCTGGGTGGCTCAGTCGGTTGAGCATCCGACTTCGGCTCGGGTTGTGATCTCACGGTTTGTGAGTTTGAGCCCCGCATCGGACTCTGCGCTGACAGCTTTGAGCCTGGAGCCTGCTTCCCATCCTCTGTCTCCCTCTCTCTCTGCCCCTCCCCCACTCAGGCTGTGTCTCCCCTCTCAAAAATAAAAATAAAACATTTAAATTTCAAGTTCAAATAATGACGACCTTTCTAAAAAAATTTTTTTTTACATTTATTTATTTTTGAAAGACAGAGCCAGAGCACAAGTGTGGAAGGGGCAGAGAGAGAAGGAGACACAGAATCTGAAGCAGGCTCCAGGCTCTGAGCTGTCAGCACAGAGCCTGACGCGGGGCTCGAACCCACGAACCGTGAGATCACGACCTGAGCCGAAGTCAGACGCCCAACCGACAGAGCCACCTAGGCGCCCCAACAACTACCTTTTCAGTAGGAGATATTTTAGTCCCAAATATTTCATGGGACGTATTTCATCTTAACAAAGTTATTAGTTTTTTATCTAAAATTCAAATTTAACTGGACATCCTGAATTTTTATGTGCTAATAAGTAAATAAACCCCAATGGAGGGTTGAAAACGAATTTTCCAGCTCAGGCCAGTAGTAAACGGCAGAGTTGCTGGACGTTATAAAAATTGCCAACTGTAAGATTTACATATATTATCTCAGTTAATCCCGACAGCATGAGATTATCCTCCCCTTTTTCCAGATGCGAAAACTGAGGTTCCCAGGGAGTGAATAACGTGCCCAAAGTCACAAAGCTGGCAGGGTAGGGGCATGGTTCCAGATCCATGGCTTTCTGAGCCCCCTGATGCCTTCACCCCTCTACCATGTCTGGGAGCTGGGATACTGGCTGCCCCCTCGCTGAGTCCCCTTCAGCTGCGTGTATCAGGCAACTGCTTGGTGGCTTTCAGGCCAGACATTGCAGACCCGCGTAAAGATGCCGGGAGACGGTCACCCACAGGCGTCCACCGAAGAATCACCAAACCGCCAGCTTTCATTGCTGCGTCAATAATCAAATTGCTGTTAGATATACGTATTCCCTACCCCAGCCCCCCAGCGGAGAAAAAGGTGTGAGAGAAAAAAAACTTGAGAAGGAAAGAAAATGTGTTGGAACTTTTCCACCTGTCCAACATCTGCACACAAAAGTGGACCTGAGAGTTGTTACGTTTCCCGCCTGAGTTTCAGATTCTGCTCCTTGCAAATTGCCAACAATACACGGTATGGGATCTCTGGATGCCCAGACCATGCGGATACACGGACCATACTGTTACTTCCCTATCCGTGTGCTTATTTATCTGTCGGTAAGTCACTGAGTGTTTGAGGCCTCACTTTTATAAGCTCCGGCAAACTTCTGGACCCTTAGCAAACCATCAACGGCAGTGTCTTTCTCTACTTCCCGTGTGGCTCCCTTTTAAAAACGTCACTGCCTTGGGGCACCTGGGTGGCTCAGCCGATTAAGCATCCAACTCTTGGTTTCGGCTCAGGTCACCACCTCGCGGTTGCATGGGTTCGGGCTCCGCGCTGGCCGGGTGGCACCTGCTGGGGATTCTCTGGCTCCCTCTCTCTCTGCCCCTCCCCCGTTCATACTCGGCCTCTCTCTGTCTCAAAAATAAATAAAATAAACATTAAAAAAAAAAATTTTTTTTAACGTTTTGAACGAAAATCCACCATACATATGCAGAGTTGGCGAAACCTTTAAAAATTCCACTGGTCTCATGTTAGTCCCAACCCCACCCCTCTGAAGGTCATAAGGTAGCCCTGAAGCTGGAATCTGGATGCTGGAGGAAATGGCGTCAGAGACAAGAGGGGAAACGATGGGTGAGAGGTCGGGAACAGAGGACATGGCGCATCGATTTCACAGTCTTCCTTCTTGTAAGTTTTAGCCAAAAGAGGGAGTGTCTTTGATAAAATGAGGGCATATCATGGACACAGCTCCCTTGTCCAACTCTGTGTTTGGGACCCGATAAGGGGTCAATTCAGAGCTTGCAGAGAAAGGGGGCGTAGTTGACTTTTCCCGAGCTCCCCTCAGTTACAGCCGGAGAGGACCCAGGTCAGAGACCCTTCGTAGGGTGTCCCTGAATGAGGGACACTCAGCTTGTCAAGGGGAGCGCTGGGACCAGAAAGGGTCAGGAGTCCAAAGTCGAGGCCATCAGGTGCACAGCCCAGACCCGGGGCCAGGTGGCCGGCGCGACAGTGACTCAGAAGAGCCATTCTCATGGTGGGGGATGCCACGGTGACTGGGGAGCATCAGTGGGACCCGGCCAGGCTGAATGAGGCAGACCGTCAGTTCAAACAGACTCAGGGTGCCACCCAAGGATGTGGCCCTCACACCAAGTGTCACCGATGCAGGAAGCCGCCCAGAGCACCATCCTCTCTCTTGGTGGGAGAGGCCAGGATTCCTTGAGGACCCAGAGACCTAGTCTCTCCTTGAGGCTTGAGGACAAAGTGTGCATGACACTAATTCAGAGAAAAGAAAGGACGGGGTGTCTCTGGCCCACTGGAAATTTTATCTGAAGGATATTATATTGTCGGAAGACACTGACCAAATTCAACCATGAAGCTGAGATGACCAGATTGGTCTCTTCCACGCAGCAAAAAAAGCAAGGAGCCATGAGAAAAATCAAACACATTTATACGTCTGGATCTAGTACCTGTTATCTATAGCTATACGCACTTTGCACGTGGGAGTGTTCTGGGAGTAACTGTGTGATCCTATCACACATGCTTCTGTAATATGTAAATGTGAGTCTCAAAGATGCTCAATTCTTTATGAGCCAAGAGTTGACCTACTCCGGGAATACTGGAGACGGGGTTTGAAACACTGGAGGCAGGTTTGAAAGCAATCAGGAGCCTCGCGCATATTTCCCTCTGTGAACCACACTGTGGTCATGGGTTGGGGATGTTTGGCTTGAAGATTCTCTGAGCTGGTCCCTTTATCGCTGAGGCTGTCCTCATCAGGAACCTCTCTTACGTCAACATTTAGCCCCTGTGTTCCTCACGTCTTTTCAAGTGGCAAACGGCAAGGGACAGAGCATCCCAGTTCAAACTAGCGTATAGGGAAGGGGACCACGTTGTCCTGCAGAGCCCGTACGTGGGGAGGGAGATTTGAGGAAGCATTTTCCATCCTTCCATCTCTGCCCTTCTCAGCTCATTCTTGCAAACTGGCTGTCTTCTACAATCTCCTGGCACACCTCCCTGGCCTTGTCCTTGACCCACTCGCTAGGTCTCAAAAATCCGCGGGGAAAAGGGGGCTTTCTTGGTCTAGGTTATCTGCATGATCACCCTTGTATTAGTTTCTCATTGCTGCTATAACAAATCACCACCAACTCAGTGGCTTAAACAATATACAATTACTACCTTCTAGTCTAGGAGGTCAGGAGTCTGAAATGGGTCTTGTTGGGTAGCCAAGTTCAAGGCGTTGGCAGAGTTGAATCCCTTTCTGCAGACTCTAATGGAAAAATCCATTTTTGGCCTGTTTTAGCTTCTAGAGATCACAGACCTTCCTCTATCCAAACTCCTTCCTCCCCAAGCCAGCAGTAGTGGGTTGGGCTCCCATATCTCATCCCTCTGGCCTCTCTGCTTCTCTCTTCCACATTGAAGTACCTTGGGGATCACGCTGGGACTTTCCAGATTTTGCAGAGTCTCCTCTCTATTTTAAGGTCAGCTGAACAGCAATCTCAATTCTATCTGGCACTTAAATTGCCCTTTGTTATGTAATATGCCATTTACACAGGTTCTGACTACCAAGATGTGATCCTATTTGGGAGGCCATCGTTCAGCTGCCATTAACCCTCCTGAACTAATGGTTTTGGCAAGAGAAGTGAAGTGTTCTGACTGGCTCGGCTTGGATCAGAAGTTATACCCTTTTGGCCAGCGGCGCAATTTATCTGACTGGCAGAACCTTCTGGAACCACGCACACTTGGGAAACAAAGAAGAAGGTGATTCTTTTTTGAAGAAGATGGGAGGGAACGGTGGCTATACAGACAATACCTGCCTTATATTTCTGATATTGGCATCCTAGAACAATTGCAAAGCACATCAAGGAATGGATATCTCCAAAGGCAGTGAAGGTCCACAGGAACTGAATATCCCTAGAAGGTCACAAGAAATCAGATTACGAGCTAAAAAGAAGGTCTTTGGCTACCTTGGAGACTGCGATTGGTAAGGCCTCTGAATATGTTATCTAAAATCTATCCTACGGTACCTCGCTAAAGCTGTGTCCCCAAAATAGCAACTATCAAATCATGTGTCTTAATAGGGGGGAGAGATTTGTGGACGGAGGCAGGCAGAGAAGTGACCGCCCTTCAGCACGTAGCAGTCAGAAGCGGAATGATGGGGGCCTGTTGCCAACCACACGTCACCCAAATTCGGAAAAGGCCCTGCAAGGAGATGATGTTCCTCCGCGCGAGGCTTGTGGCCCCGCGGGCTGATGGTACCGCGTGACCACAGCGTGTTCCCTAGTGGTACGACCCGGAACAGAAGACTGAGCACAACCTACACGGGAGGTGGCTTGGAGAGAATCCCTTGAGAGAACAGGGAGTTACGCGGTTGTGCAACACACGGAAGAACTCGGTATTTCACAGGGGAAATTATTTCAGAGCACAGCGTTCAACAGAGGAAGAGCAATCCAGGCGAAGCACTAGGCGCACGTGAAGTGTGAATTTCCTGGATGACATGTTAAAAAGGATGCGACACAATGAGAGACGAAGCTGACGCTGAGAATGGCAGCATTCCTGATTGCATGCGGAAACCTAGGATTTATCCCACCCCCCGACCTACTGTACTTACTCTCTGTACAGGTTTCCCAAATGCTTTCTCATACATTAATTCACTTGTTTCTTGTAATGAGCCTCTGAGGTAAGGAGAGCAATTATTATTGTCCCTCAGTTAGAGATGAGTCATTTCATAGCACCTTGTGCATATTGTTAGTGCGTCTTTCTCTACTTCACGCTAACCATTCTTCCTTCTTACTCCTTCCTTCCTTTCTTCCTTCCTTCCTTCCTCCACTCCCTCCCTTCCTTCTTTCCTTCCTTCCTCCACTTCCTTCCTTCCTCCCCTCCTTTCCTTCCTTCCTTCCTCCCCTCCCTTCCTTCCTTCCTTCCTCCCCTCCCTCCCTTCCTTCCATCCTTCCTTACTTCCTCCCTTTCTTCCTTCCTTCCTCCCTTCCTTCC